>NC_080848.1:42898777-43198777 GCF_030435755.1 Ochotona princeps | reverse complement strand
CTCTCACTCAAGGTGCTCAACCCCACAGCCAAGGACAAGTTCAGTGCCCAAGACATTTCCCGCTGCCATGGAAACTAAGGGCTCTGGCAGCACATATGTCTGAAAGTGGATATGACACCTAGGGAACTCTGTTTGGTGGTGAATGGCAACTGCCCGAAGCAGCAGCACAGCTCTTGCAGTGCCAAAACAACTCCACCTGCCTCATGAACTTCACATACCATTAGCTGCTCTGGCAGCTATCTAGGAAACCCTGTTGGCTCACTTCCGGTCCCAAGCTCATTGAGCCCAGTGGGATGGAATCAAGCAGCTTGAGCACCCACACAAAACGAACATGGAGCTCCTCACTCAAGGCGCTCAAAACCCCACAGCCAAAGACAAGTTCAGTGCCTAAGCCATTTCCCGCTGCCATGGAAACCAAGTGCTCTGGCAGCACATATGTCTGAAAGTGGATATGTAACCTAGGGAACTCTGTTTGGTGGTGAATGGCAATAGCCCGAAGCAGCAGCACAGCTCTTCCACTGCAGAACAACTCCACCTGCCTCATGAACTTCACATACCATCAGCTGTCCTGGCAGCTATCTAGCAAACCCTGTTGGGTCACTTCCGGTCCCATGCCCATTGAGCCCAGTGGGATGGAATCAAGCAGCTTGCGCACCCACACAAAACGATCATGGAGCCCCTCACTCAAGGCGCTCAAAACTTTCATCCAAGGACAAGTTCATTGCCCAAGTCATTTTCCTGCTGCCATGGAAACCAAGTGCTCTGGCAGCACATATGTCTGAAAGTGGATATGATACCTAGGGAACTCTGTTGGGTTTTGAATGGCAACTACCCGAAGCAGCAGCACAGCTCTTCCAGTGCCAAAACAACTCCACCTGCCTCATGAAGTTCACATACCATCAGCTGTCCTGGCAGCTATCATGGAAACCCTGTTGTGTCACGTCCGGTCCCATGCCCATTGAGTCCAGTGGGATGGAATCAAGCAGCTTGAGCACCCACACAAAACGAACATGGAGCTCCTCACTCAAGGTGCTCAAAACCCCACATCCAAAGACAAGTTCAGTGCCCAAGCCATTTCCCGCTGCCATGGAAACCAAATGCTTGGGCAGCACATATGTCTGAAAGTGCATATGACACCTAGGGAACTGTGTGGTGGTGAATGGCAAGTGCCCGAAGCAGCAGCACAGCTCTTCCAGTGCCAAAACAACTCCACCTGCCTCATGAACTTCACATACCATCAGCTGTTCTGGCAGCTATCTAGGAAACCCTGTTGGCTCACTTCCGGTCCCAAGCCCATTAAGCCCAGTGGGATGGAATCAAGCAGCTTGAGCACCCACAGAAAACGAACATGGAGCTCCTCATTTAAGGCCCTCAAAACCCCACAGCCAAGGACAAGTTCAGTGCCCAAGACATTTCCCGCTGCCATGGAAACCAAGTGCTCTGGCAGCACATATGTCTGAAAGTGGATATGACACCTGGGGAACTCTGTTAGGTGGTGAATGGCAACAGCCCGAAGCAGCAGCACAGCTCTTCCAGTGCCAAAACAACTCCACCTGCCCTATGAACTTCACATACCATCAGCTGTCCTGGCAGCTATCTAGGAAACCCTGTTGCCTCACTTCCGGTCTCATGCTCATTGAGCACAGTGGGATGGAATCAAGCAGCTTGAGCACCCACAGAAAACGAACATGGAGCTCCTCACTTAAGGCGCTCAAAATCCCACAGCCAAGGACACGTTCAGTGCCCAAGACATTTCCCGCTGCCATGGAAACCAAGTGCTCTGGCAGCACATATGTCTGAAAGTGGATATGACACCTAGGGAAGGGAGTGTGATGGTGAATGGCAACTGCCCGAAGCAGCAGCACAGCTCTTCCAGTGCCAAAACAACTCCACCTGCCCTATGAACTTCACATACCATCAGCTGTCCTGGCAGCTATCTAGGAAACCCTGTTGGGTCATTTCCAATCCTATGATCATTGAGCCCAGTGGGATGGAATCAAGCAGCTTGAGCACCCACACAAAACGAACATTGAGCTCCTCACTCAAGGCGCTCAAAACTCCACAGCCAAAGACAAGTTCAGTGCCCAAGCCATTTCCCGCTGCCATGGAAACCAAGTGCTCTGGCAGCACATATGTCTGAAAGTGCATGTGACACCTAGGGAACTGTGTGGTGGTGAATGGCAACTGCCCGAAGCAGCAGCACAGCTCTTCCAGTGCCATAACAACTCCACGTGCCTCATGAACTTCACATACCATCAGCTGTCCTGGCAGCTATCTAGGAACCCCTGTTGGCTCTCTTCGGTCCCATGCCCATTGAACCCAGTGGGATGGAATCAAGCAGCTTGAGCACCCACACAAAACGAACATGGAGCACCTCACTCAAGGCGCCCAAAACCCCACAGGAAAGGCAAATTCTGTGCCCAAGCCATTTCCCGCTGCCATGGAAACCAAGTGCTCTGGCAGCACATATGTCTGAAAGTGGAAATGAAACTAAGGGAAGGGAGAGTGGTGGTGAATGGCAACTGCCCGAAGCAGCATCACAGCTCTTCCAGTGCCAAAACAGCTCCACCTGCCTCATGAACTTCTCATACCATCAGCTGTCCTGGCAGCTATCTAGGAAACCCTGTTGGGTCACTTCTGGTCCCATGCCCTTTGAGCCCAGTGGGATGGAATCAAGCAGCTTGAGCACCCGCACAAAACTAACATGGAGCTCCTCACTCAAGGTGCTCAAAACCCCACAGGCAAAGACAAGTTCAGTGCCCAAGCCATTTCCCGCGGCCATGGAAACCAAGTGCTCTGGTAGCACATATGTCTGAAAGTGGATATGACACCTAGGGAACTCTCTTTGGTGGTGAATGGCAACAGCCGGAAGCAGCAGCACAGCTCTTGCAGTGTCAAAACAACTCCACCTGCCTCATGAACTTCACATACCATCAGCTGTCCTGGCAGCTATCTAGGAAACCCTGTTGCCTCACTTTCGTTCCCATGCCCATTGAGCAAAGTGGGATGGAATCAAGCAGCTTGAGCACCCACACAAAATGAACATGGAGCTCCTCACTCAAGGCGCTCAAAATCCCACAGCCAAGGACAAGTTCAGTGCCCAAGCCATTTCCCGCTGCCATGGAAACCAAGTGCTCTGGCAGCACATATGTCTGAAAGTGGAAATGAAACTAAGGGAAGGGAGAGTGGTGGTGAATGGCAACTGCCCGAAGCAGCAGCACAGCTCTTCCAGTGCCAAAACAGCTCCACCTGCCTCATGAACTTCACATACCATCAGCTGTCCTGGCAGCTATCTAGGAAACCCTGTTGGGTCACTTCTGGTCCCATGCCCTTTGAGCCCAGTGGGATGGAATCAAGCAGCTTGAGCACCCACACAAAACGAACATGGAGCTCCTCACTCAAGGTGCTCAAAACCCCACAGGCAAAGACAAGTTCAGTGCCCAAGCCATTTCCCGCGGCCATGGAAACCAAGTGCTCTGGTAGCACATATGTCTGAAAGTGGATATGACACCTAGGGAACTCTCTTTGGTGGTGAATGGCAACAGCCGGAAGCAGCAGCACAGCTCTTGCAGTGTCAAAACAACTCCACCTGCCTCATGAACTTCACATACCATCAGCTGTCCTGGCAGCTATCTAGGAAACCCTGTTGCCTCACTTTCGTTCCCATGCCCATTGAGCAAAGTGGGATGGAATCAAGCAGCTTGAGCACCCACACAAAACGAACATGGAGCTCCTCACTCAAGGCGCTCAAAATCCCACAGCCAAGGACAAGTTCAGTGCCCAAGCCATTTCCCGCTGCCATGGAAACCAAGTGCTCTGGCAGCACATATGTCTGAAAGTGGATATGACACCTAGGGAACTATGTTGGGTGGTGAATCGCAACTGCCCGAAGCACAAGTACAGCTCTTGCAGTGCCAAAACAACTCCACCTGCCTCATGAAGTTCACATACCATCAGCTGTCCTGGCAGCTATCTAGGAAACCCTGTTGGGTCACGTCCGGTCCCATGCCCATTGAGCCCAGTAGAATGGAATCAAGCAGCTTGAGCACCCACACAAAACGAACATGGAGCTCCTCACTCAAGGTGCTCAAAACCCCACAGCCAAAGACAAGTTCAGTGCCCAAGCCATTTCCCGCTGCCATGAAAACCAAATGCTCTGGCACCACATATGTCTGAAAGTGCATATGATACCTAGGGAACTGTGTGGTGGTGAATGGCAAGTGCCCAAAGCAGTAGCACAGCTCTTCCAGTGCCAAAACAACTCCACCTGCCTCATGAACTTCACATACCATCAGCTGTTCTGGCAGCTATCTAGGAAACCCTGTTGGGTCACTTCCGGTCCCAAGCTCATTGAGCCCAGTGGGAAGGAATCAAGCAGCTTGAGCACCCACAGAAAACGAACATGGAGCTCCTCATTTAAGGCGCTCAAAACCCCACAGCCAAGGACAAGTTGAGTGCCCAAGCCATTTCCCGCTGCCATGGAAACCAAGTGCTCTGGCAGCACATATGTCTGAAAGTGGATATGACACCTGGGGAAGTCTGTTAGGTGGTGAATGGCAAGTGCCCGAAGCAGCAGCACAGCTCTTCCAGTGCCAAAACAACTCCACCTGCCCTATGAACTTCACATACCATCAGCTGTACTGGCAGCTATCTAGGAAACCCTGTTGCCTCACTTCCGGTCTCATGCTCATTGAGCCGAGTGGGATGGAATCAAGCAGCTTGAGCACCCACAGAAAAGGAACATGGAGCTCCTCACTTAAGGCGCTCAAAATCCCACAGCCAAGGACACGTTCAGTGCCCAAGACATTTCCCGCTGCCATGAAAACCAAGTGCTCTGGCAGCACATATGTCTGAAAGTGGATATGACACCTAGGGAAGGGAGTGTGATGGTGAATGGCAACTGCCCGAAGCAGCAGCACAGCTCTTCCAGTGCCAAAACAACTCCACCTGCCCTATGAACTTCACATACCATCAGCTGTCCTGGCAGCTATCTAGGAAACCCTGTTGGGTCATTTCCAATCCTATGCCCATTGAGCCCAGTGGGATGGAATCAAGCAGCTTGAGCACCCACACAAAACGAACATTGACCTCCTCACTGAAGGCGCTCAAAACTCCACAGCCAAAGACAAGTTCAGTGCCCAAGCCATTTCCCGCTGCCATGGAAACCAAGTGCTCTGGCAGCACATATGTCTGAAAGTGCATGTGACACCTAGGGAACTGTGTGGTGGTGAATGGCAACTGCCCGAAGCAGCAGCACAGCTCTTCCAGTGCCATAACAACTCCACGTGCCTCATGAACTTCACATACCATCAGCTGTCCTGGCAGCTATCTAGGAACCCCTGTTGGCTCACTTCCGGTCCCATGCCCATTGAACCCAGTGGGATGGAATCAAGCAGCTTGAGCACCCACACAAAACGAACATGGAGCTCCTCACACAAGGTGCTCAAAACCCCACAGGCAAAGACAAGTTCAGTGCCCAAGCCATTTCCCGCTGCCATGGAAACCCAGAGCTCTGGTAGCACATATGTCTGAAAGAGGATATGACACCTAGGGAACTATGTTGGGTGGTGAATGGCAACAGCCCGAAGCAGCAGCACAGCTCTTCCACTGCAGAACAACTCCACCTGCCTCATGAACTTCACATACCATCAGCTGTCCTGGCAGCTATCTAGGAAACCCTGTTGGGTCACTTCCGTTCCCATGCCCATTGAGCCCATTGTGATGGAATCAAGCAGCTTGAGCACCCACACAAAACGAACATGGAGCTCCTCACTCAAGGCGCTCAAAATCCCACAGCCAAGGACAAGTTCAGTGCCCAAGCCATTTCCCGCTGCCATGGAAACCAAGTGCTCTGGCAGCACATATGTCTGAAAGTGGATATGACACCTAGGGAAGGGAGTGTGCTGCTGAATGGCAACAGCCCGAAGCAGCAGCACAGCTCTTCCAGTGCCAAAACAACTCCACCGGCCCTATGAACTTCACATACCATCAGCTGTCCTGGCAGCTATCTAGGAAACCCTGTTGGCTCACTTTAGGTCCCATGCCCATTGAGCCCACTGGGACGGAAACAAGCAGCTGGAGCACCAACACAAAACGAACATTGAGCTCCTCACTCAAGGCGCTCGAAACTCCACAGCCAAAGACAAGTTCAGTGCCCAAGCCATTTCCCGCTGCCATGGAAACCAAGTGCTCTGGCAGCACATATGTCTGAAAGTGGATATGACACCCAGGGAAGGGAGTGTGCTGGTGAATGGCAACTGCCCGAAGCAGCAGCACAGCTCTTCCAGTGACAAAACAACTCAACCAGCCCTATGAAGTTCACATACCATCAGCTGTCCTGGCAGCTATCTAGGAAACCCTGTTGCCTCACTTCCGGTCCCATGCTCATTGAGCACAGTTGGATGGAATCAAGCAGCTTGAGCACCCACACAAAACGAACATGGAGCTCCTATCTTAAGGCGCTCAAAATCCCACAGCCAAAGACAAGTTCAGTGCCCTAGACATTTCCCGCTGCAATGGAAACCAAGTGCTCTGGCAGCACATATGTCTGAAAATGGATATGACACCTAGGGAAGGGAGTGTGGTGGTGAATGGCAACAGCCCGAAGCAGCAGCACAGCTCTTCCAGTGCTAAAACTACTCCACCTGCCTCATGAACTTCACATACCATTAGCTGTCCTGGCAGCTATCCAGGAAACCCTGTTGGCTCACCTCCGGTCCAAAGCCCATTTAGCCCAGTGGGATGGAATCACGCAGCTTGAGCACCAACACAAAACTCACAAGGAGCTCCTCACTCAAGGCGGTCAAAACCCCACAGCCAAAGACAAGTTCACTGTCTAAGCCATTTCCCGCTGCCATGGAAACCAAGTGATCTGGCAGCACATATGTCTGAAAGTGGATATGAAAGCTTGGGAACTCTGTTAGGTGCTGAATGGCAACAGCCCGAAGCAGCAGCACAGCTCTTGCAGTGCCAAAACAACTCCACCTGCCTCATGAACTTCACATACCATCAGCTGTCCTGGCAGCTATCTAGGAAACCTCTTGCCTCAATACCTGTCCCATGCTCATTGAGCCCAGTGGGATGGAGTCAAGCAGCTTGAGCACCCACACAGAACGATCATGGAGCTCCTCACTCAAGGCGCTCAAAATTTCCAGGAAAGGACAAGTTCAGTGCCCAAGCCATTTCCCGTTGCCATGGAAACCAAGTGCTCTGGCAGCACATATGTCTGAAAGTGGATCTGACACCTAGGCAACTCTGGTGGTGAATGGCAACTGCCCGAAGCAGCAGCACAGCTCTTCCAGTGCCAAAACAACTCCACCTGCCTCATGAACTTCACATACCATTAGCTCTTCTTGCAGCTATCAAGGAAACCCTGTTGGCTCACTTCAGGTCCAAAGCCCATTTAGCCCAGTGGGATGGAATCAAGCAGCTTGAGCACCCACACAAAACGAACATGGAGCTCCTCACTCAAGGTGCACAAAACCCCACAACCAAGGACAAGTTCAGTGCCCAAGCCATTTCCCGCTGCCATGGAAACCAAGTGCTCTGGCAGCACATATGTCTGAAAGTCGATATGACACCAAGCGAATGGAGTGTGCTGGTGAATGGCATCTGCCCGAAGCAGCAGCACAGCTCTTGCAGTGCCAAAACAACTCCACCTGCCCTATGAACTTCACATACCATCAGCTCTTCTGGCAGCTATCTAGGAAACCCTGTTGGGTCACTTCCGGTCCCATGCCCTTTGAGCCCAGTGGGATGGAATCAAGCAGCTTGAGCAACCACACAAAACGATCATGGGCTCCTCACTCAAGGCGCTCAAAACCACACAGCCAAAGACAAGTTCAGTGCCCAAGCCATTTCCCGCTGCCATGGAAACCAAGTGCTCTGGCAGCACATATGTCTGAAAGTGGATATAACATCTAGGGAAGGGAGTGTGCTGGTGAATGGCAACAGCCAGAAGCAACAGCACAGCTCTTCCAGTGCCAAAACAACTCCACCTGCCTCATGAACTTCACATGCCATCTGCTGTCCTGGCAGCTATCTAGGAAACCTCTTGCCTCACTTCCGGTCCCATGCTCATTGAGCCCAGTGGGATGGAATCAAGCAGCTTGAGCACCCACACAAAACTCAAATGGAGCTCCTCACTCAAGGCGCTCAAAACCCCACAGCCTAGGACAAGTTCAGTGCCCAAGCCATTTCCCGCTGCCATGGAAACCAAGTGCTCTGGCAGCACATAAGTCTGAAAGTGGATATGAAAGCTAGGGAAGTGAGTGTGCTGGTGAATGGCAACTGCCCCGAAGCAGCAGCACAGCTCTTTCAATGCCAAAACAACTCCACCTGCCTAATGAACTTCACATACCATTAGCTGTCCTGGCAGCTATCACGGAAACCCTGTTTTGACACTTCCTGTCCCATGCCCATTGAGCCCAGTGGGATGGAATCAAGCAGATTGATGACCCACACAAAACGAACATGGAGCTCATCACTCAAGGCGCTCAAAACCCCACAGCCAAAGACAAGTTCAGTGCCCAAGCCATTTCCCGCTGCCATGGAAACCCAAGTGCTCTGGCAGCACATAAGTCTGAAAGTGGATATGAAAGCTAGGGAAGGGAGTGTGCTGGTGAATGGCAACTGCCCCGAAGCAGCAGCACAGCTCTTTCAATGCCAAAACAACTCCACCTGCCTCATGAACTTCACATACTATCAGCTGTCCTGGCAGCTATATAGGAAACCCTGTTGGGTCACTTCCTGTCCCAGGCCCATTGAGCCCAGTGGGATGTAATCCAGCAGCTTGAGCACCCACGCAAAACGATCATGGAGCTCCTCACTCAAGGCGTTCAAAAACCCCAGGGCCAAAGACAAGTTCAGTGCCCAAGCCATTTCCCGCTGCCATGGAAACCAAGTGCTCTGGCAGCACATATGTCTGAAAGTGGATATGACACCTAGGGAACTCTGTGTGCTGGTGAATGGCAACTGCCCGAAGCAGCAGCACAGCTCTTCCAGTGCCAAAACAACTCCACCTGCCTCATGAACTTCACATACCATCAGGTGTCCTGGCAGATATCTAGGAAACCCTGTTTGTCTCTTCCGGTCCCATGCTCATTGAGCCCAGTGGTATGGAATCAAGCAGCTTGAGCACCAACACAAAACTCACATGGAGCTCCTCACTCAAGGCGCTCAAAACCCCACAGCCAAAGACAAGTTCACTGTCTAAGCCATTTCCCGCTGCCATGGAAACCAAGTGCTCTGGCAGCACATATGTCTGAAAGTGGATATGAAAGCTTGGGAACTCTGTTAGGTGCTGAATGGCAACAGCCCGAAGCAGCAGCACAGCTCTTCCAGTGCCAAAACAACTCCATCTGCCTCATGAACTTCACATACCATCAGCTGTCCTGGCAGCTATCTAGGAAACCTGTTGCCTCAATACCTGTCCCATGCTCATTGAGCCCAGTGGGATGGAGTCAAGCAGCTTGAGCACCCACACAGAACGATCATGGAGCTCCTCACTCAAGGCGCTCATAATTTCCAGTTAAGGACAAGTTCAGTGCCCAAGCCATTGCCCGCTGCCATGGAAACCAAGTCCTCTGGCACCACATATGTCTGAAAGTGGATATGACACCTAGGCAACTCTGGTGGTGAATGGCACCTGCCAGAAGCAGCAGCACAGCTCTTCCAGTGCCAAAACAACTCCACCTGCCTCATGAACTTCACATACCATCAGCTGTCCTGGCAGCTATCTAGGAAACCCTGTTGGCTCACTTCAGGTCCAAAGCCCATTTAGCCCAGTGGGATGGAATCAAGCAGCATGAGCACCCACACAAAACGAACATGGAGCTCCTCTCTCAAGGTGCACAAAACCCCACAACCAAGGACAAGTTCAGTGCCAAAGCCATTTCCCGCTGCCATGGAAACCAAGTGCTCTGGCAGCACATATGTCTGAAAGTCGATATGACACAAAGCGAATGGAGTGTGCTGGTGAATGGCATCTGCCCGAAGCAGCAGCACAGCTCTTGCAGTGCCAAAACAACTCCACCTGCCCTATGAACTTCACATAGCATCAGCTCTTCTGGCAGTTATGTAGAAAACCCTGTTGGCTCACTTCCGGTCCCATGCCCATTGAGCCCAGTGGGATGGAATCAAGCAGCTTAAGCACACACACAAAACGAACATGGAGCTCCTCACTCAAGGTGCTCAAAACCCCACAACCAAAGACAAGTTCACTGTCTAAGCCATTTCCCGCTGCCATTGAAACCAAGGGCTCTGGCAGCACATATGTCTGAAAGTGGACATGACACCTAGGGAACTCTGTTTGGTGGTGAATGGCAGCTGCCCGAAGCAGCAGCACAGCTCTTCCACTGCCAAAACAACTCCACCTGCCTCATGAACTTCACATACCATCAGCTGTCCTGGCAGCTATCTAGGAAACCTCTTGCCTCAATACCGGTCCCATGCTCATTGAGCCCAGTGGGATGGAGTCAAGCAGCTTGAACACCCACACAAAATGATCATGGAGCTCCTCACTCAAGGCGTTCAAAACCCCAGGGCCAAAGACAAGTTCAGTGCCCAAGCCATTTCCCGCTGCCAAGGAAACCAAGTGTTCTGGCAGCACATATGTCTGAAAGTGGATATGATACCAAGCGAATGGAGTGTGCTGGTGAATGGCATCTGCCCTAAGCAGCAGCACAGCTCTTGCAGTGCCAAAACAACTCCACCTGCCCTATGAACGTCACATAGCATCAGCTCTTCTGACAGCTATGTAGGAAACCCTGTTGGCTCACGTCCGGTCCCATGCCCATTGAGCCCAGTGGGATGGAATCAAGCAGCTTGAGCACCCACACAAAACGAACATGGAGCTCCTCACTCAAGGCGCTGAAAACCCCACAGCCAACGACAAGTTCAGTGCCCAAACCATTTCCCGCTGCCATGGAAACCAAGTGCTCTGGCAGCACATATGTCTGAAAGTGGATATAACATCTAGGGAAGGGAGTGTGCTGGTGAATGGCACCTGCCCGAAGCAGCAGCACAGCTCTTCCAGTGCCAAAACAACTCCACCTGCCCTATGAACTTCACATACCATCAGCTCTTCTGGCAGCGATCTAGGAAACCCTGTTGGGTCACGTTCGGTCCCATGCCCATTGAGCCCAGTGGGATGGAAACAAGCAGCTTGAGCACCCACACAAAACGAACATGGAGCTCATCACTCAAGGCGCTCAAAACCCCACAGCCAACGACAAGTTCAGTGCCCAAGACATTTCCCGCTGCCATGGAAACCAAGTGCTCTGGCAACACATATTTCTGAAAGTGGATATGACACCAAGGAAACTCTGATTGGTGGTGAATGACAACTGCCCGAAGCAGCAGCACAGCTCTTCTACAGCAAAACAACTCCACCTGCCTCGTGAAGTTCACATACCATCAGCTGTCCTGGCAGCTATCTAGGAAACCCTGTTGGCTCACTTCCGGTCCCATGCACATTGAGCCCAGAGGGATGGAATCAAGCAGCTTGAGCACCCACACAAAACGAACATGGAGCTAATCACTCAAGGCGCTCAAAACCCCACAGCGAAAGACAAGTTCAGTGCCCAAGCCATTTCCCGCTGCCATGGAAACCAAGTGCTCTGGCAGCACATATGTCTGAAAGCGGATATAACATCTAGGGAAGGGAGTGTGCTGGTGAATGGCACCTGCCCGAAGCAGCAGCACAGCTCTTCCAGTGCCAAAACAACTCCTCCTGCCTCATGAACTTCACATACCATCAACTCTCCTGGCAACTATTTTGGAATTTATTTAGGATCACTTCCGGTCCCATGCCCATTGAGCCCAGTGGGAGGGAATCAAGCAGCTTGAGCACCCACACAAAACGAAGATGGAGCTCCTCATTCAAGGTGCTCAAAACCCCACAGCCAAAGACAAGTTCAGTGCCCAAGCCATTTCCCGCTGCCATGGAAACCAAGTGCTCTGGCAGCACATATGTCTGAAAGTGTGTATGAAACCTAGGGAAGGGAGTGTGGTGGTGAATGGCAACTGCCCGAAGCAGCAGCACAGCTCTTCCAGTGCCAAAACAACTCCACCTGCCCTGATGAACTTCACATATCATCAGCTGCCCTGGCAGCTATCTTGAAACTTATTTTGGATCACTTCCGGTCCCATGCCCATTGAGCCCAGTGGGAGGAATCAAGCAGCTTGAGCACCCACACAAAACGAACATGGAGCTCCTCACTCAAGGCGCTCAAACCCCACAGCCAAGGACAAGTTCAGTGCCCAAGCCATTTCCCGCTGCCATGGAAACCAAGTGCTCTGGCAGCACATATGTCTGAAAGCGGATATGACACCTAGGGAAGGGAGTGTGTTGGTGATTGGCAACTGCACGAAGCAGCAGCACAGCTCTTGCAGTGCCAAAACAACTCCACCTGCCTCATGAACTTCACATACCATCAGCTGTCCTGGCAGCTATCTAGGAAATCCTGTTGGGTCACTTAATGTCCCATGCCCATTGAGCCCAGTGGGATGGAATCACGCAGCTTGAGCACCCACACAAAACGAACATGGAGCTCCTCACTCAAGGCGCTCAAAACTTTACAGCCAAAGACAAGTTCAGTGCCCAAGCCATTTCCCGCTGCCATGGAAACCAAGTGCTCTGGCAGCACATATGTCTGAAAGTGGATACGACACGTAGGGAAGGGAGTGTGCTGCTGAATGGCAACTGCCCGAAGCAGCAGCACAGCTCTTCCAGTGCCAAAACAATTCCACCTGCTATATGTACTTCACATAGCATCAGCTCTTCTGGCAGCTATCTAGGAAAAACTGTTGGGTCACTTCCAGTCCCATGCCCATTGAGCCCATTGGGATGGAATCAAGCAGCTTGAGCACACACACAAAACGATCATGGAGCTCCTCACTCAAGGCGCTCAAAATCCCACAGCCAAGGACAAGTTCAGTGTGCAAGCCATTTCCCGCTGCCATGGAAACCAAGTGCTCTGGCAGCACATATGTCTGAAAGTGGATATGACACCTAGGGAAGGGAGTGTGGTGGTGAATGGCAACTGCCTGAAGCAGCAGCACAGCTCTTCCAGTGCTAAAACAACTCCACCTGCCTCATGAACTTCACATGCCATCAGCTGTCCTGGCAGCTATCTAGGAAACCCTGTTGGATCACTTCCGGTCCCATGCCCATTGAGCCCAGTGGGATGGAATCAAGCAGCTTGAGCACCCACACAACACTCACATGGAGCTCCTCACTCAAGGCGCTCAAAACCCCACAGCCAAAGACAAGTTCAGTGCCCAAGCCATTTCCCGCTGCCATGGAAACCAAGTGCTCTTGCACGACATATGTCTGAAAGTGGATATAACATCTAGGGAAGGGAGTGTGCTGGTGAATGGCACCTGCCCGAAGCAGCAGCACAGCTCTTCCAGTGCCAAAACAACTCCACTTGCCTCATGAAGTTCACATACCATCAGCTGTCCTGGCAGCTATCTAGGAAACCATGTTGGCTCACTTCCGGTCCCATGCCCATTGAGCCCAGTGGGATGGAATCAAGCAGCTTGAGCACACACACAAAACGAACATGGAGCTCCTCACTCAAGGCGCTCAAAACCCCACAGCCAAGGACAAGTTCAGTGCCCAAGCCATTTCCCGCTGCCATGGAAACCAAGTGCTCTGGCAGCACATATGTCTGAAAGTGGATATGACACCTAGGGAAGGGAGTGTGCTGGTGAATGGCAACTGCCCGAAGCAGCAGCACAGCTCTTCCAGTGCTAAAACAACTCCACCTGCCTAATGAACTTCACATGCCATCAGCTGTCCTGGCAGCTCTCTAGGAAACCCTGTTGGCTCACTTCCGGTCCCATGCCCATTGAGCCCAGTGGGATGGAAACAAGCAGCTTGAGCACCCACACAAAACGAACATGGAGCTCCTCACTCAAGGCGTTCAAAACCCCACAGCCAAGGACAAGTTCAGTGCCTAAGCCATTTCCCGCTGCCATGGAAACCAAGTGCTCTGGCAGCACATATGTCTGAAAGTGGATATGACACCTAGGGAACTCTGTTTGGTGGTGAATGGCAACTGCCCGAAGCAGCAGCACAGCTCTTCCAGTGACAAAACAACTCCACCTGCCCTATGAACTTCACATACCATCAGCTGTCCTGGCAGCTATCTAGGAAACCCTGTTGGGTCACTTCCGGTCCCATGCAGACTGAGCCCAGTGGGATGGAATCTAGCAGCTTGAGCACCCACACAACACTCACATGGAGCTCCTCACTCAAGGCGCTCAAAACCGCACAGCCTAGGACAAGTTCAGTGCCCAAGCCATTTCCCGCTGCCATGGAAACCAAGTGCTCTGGCAGCACATATGTCTGAAAGTGGATATGACACCTAGGGAAGGGAGTGTGCTGGTGAATGGCAACTGCCCGAAGCAGCAGCACAGCTCTTCCAGTGACAAAACAACTCCACCTACCCTATGAACCTGACATACCATCAGCTCTTCTGGCAGCTATCTAGGAAACCCTGTTGGGTCACTTCCGGTCCCATGCCCATTGAGCCCAGTGGGAGGAATCAAGCAGCATGAGCACCCACACAAAACGAACATGGAGCTCCTCACTCAAGGCGCTCAAAACCCCACAGCCAAGGACAAGTTCAGTGCCCAAGCCATTTCCCGCTGCCATGGAAACCAAGTGCTCTGGCAGCACATATGTCTGAATGTGGATATGACACCTAGGGAACTCTATTTGGTGGTGAATGGCAACTGCCCGAAGCAGCAGCACAGCTCTTGCAGTGCCAAAACAACTCCACCTGCCCTATGAACTTCACATAGCATCAGCTCTTCTGGCAGCTATCTAGGAAACCCTGTTGGGTCACTCCCGGTGCCATTCCCAATGAGCCCAGTGGGATGGAATCAAGCAGCTTGAGCACCCACACAAAACCAACATGGAGCTCCTCACTCAAGGCGTTCAAAACCCCACAGCCAAAGACAAGTTCAGTGCCTAAGGCATTTCCCGCTGCCATGGAAACCAAGTGCTCTGGCAGCACATATGTCTGAAACTGGATATGACACTTAGGGACTCTGTTTGGTGGTGAATGGCAACTGCCCGAAGCAGCAGCAACACAGCTCTTCCACTGCTAAAACCACTCCACCTGCCTCATGAACTTCACATACCATCAACTGTCCTGGCAACTATTTTGGAATTTATTTAGGATCACTTCCGTTCCCATGCCCATTGAGCCCAGTGGGATGGAATCAAGCAGCTTGAGCACCCACACAAAACGAAGATGGAGCTCCTCATTCAAGGTGCTCAAAACCCCACAGCCAAAGACAAGTTCAGTGCCCAAGACATTTCCCGCTGCCATGGAAACCAAGTGCTCTGGCAGCACATATGTCTGAAAGTGGATATGACACCTAGGGAAGGGAGTGTGGTGGTGAATGGCAACTGCCCGAAGCAGCAGCACAGCTATTCCAATGCCAAAACAACTCCACCTGCCTCATGAACTTCACATACCATCAGCTCTTCTGGCAGCTATCTAGGAAACCCTGTTGGGTCACTTCCGGTCCCATGCCCATTGAGCCCAGTGGGATGGAATCAAGCAGCTTGAGCAGACACACAAAACGAACATGGAGCTCCTCACTCAAGGCGTTCACAACCCCACAGCCAAAGACAAGTTCAGTGCCCAAGCCATTTCCCGCTGCCATGGAAACCAAGTGCTCTGGCAGCACATATGTCTGAAAGTGGATATAACATCTAGGGAAGGGAGTGTGCTGGTGAATGGCAACTGCCGAAAGCAGCGGCACAGCTCTTGCAGTGCCAAAACAACTCCACCTGCCCTATGAACTTCACATACCATCAGCTCTTCTGGCAGCTATCTAGGAAACCCTGTTGGGTCACTTCCGGTCCCATGTACATTGAGTCCAGTTGGAAGGAATCAAGCAGCTTGAGCACCCACACAAAACGAACATGGAGCTCCTCACTCAAGGCGCTCAAAACTCAATAGCCAAAGACTATTTCAGTGCCCAAGCCATTTCCCGCTGCCATGGAAACCAAGTGATCTGGCAGCACATATGTCTGAAAGTCGATATGACACCTAGGGAACTCTGTTTGGTGGTGAATGGCAACTTCCCGAAGCAGCAGTACAGCTCTTCCAGTGCCAAAACAACTCCACCTGCCTCATGAACTTCACATACCATCAGCTGTCCTGGCAGCTATTTTGGAATTTATTTTGGATCACTTCCGGTCCCATGCCCATTGAGCCCAGTGGGAGGAATCAAGCAGCTTGAGCACCCACACAAAACGAACATGGAGCTCCTCACTCAAGGCGTTCAAAACCCCACAGCCAAGGACAAGTTCAGTGCCCAAGCCATTTCCCGCTGCCATGGAAACCGAGTGCTCTGGCAGCACATATGTCAGAATGTGGATATGACACCTAGGGAAGAGATGATGGTGGTGAATGGCAACAGCCCGAAGCAGCAGCACAGCTCTTCCAGTGCCAAAACAACTCCACCTGCCATATGAACTTCACATACCATCAGCTGTCCTGGCAGCTATCTAGGAAACCCTGTTGGGTCACTTCCGGTCCCATGCCCATTGAGCCCAGTGGGATGGAATCAAGCAGCTTGACCACCCACACAAAACGAACATGGAGCTCCTCACTCGAGGCGTTAAAAACCCCACAGCCAAGGACAAGTTCAGTGCCCAAGCCATTTCCCGCTGCCATGGAAACCAAGTGCTCTGCCAGCACATATGTCTGAAATTGGATATGACACCTAGGGAAGGGAATGTGCTGGTGAATGGCAACTGCCCGAAGCAGCAGCACAGCTCTTCCACTGCCAAAACAACTCCACCTGCCTCATGAACTTCACATACCATCAGCTGTCCTGGCAGCTATCTAGGAAACCCTGTTGGCTCACTTTCGGTCCCATTAGCCTTGAGCCCAGTGGGATGGAATCAAGCAGCTTGGGGACCCACAAAAAACTCATATGGAGCTCCTCACTCAAGGCGCTCAATACCCCACAGCCAAAGACAAGTTCAGTGCCTAAGCCATTTCCGGTTGCCATGGAAACCAAGTGCTCTGTCTGGCAGCACATATGTCTGAAAGTGGATATGAAAGCAAGAGAAGGGAGTGTGCTGGTGAATGGCAACTGCCCGAAGCAGCAGCACAGCTCTTCCAGTGACAAAACAACTCCACCTCCCCTTTGAACTTCACATACCATCAGCTCTTCTGGCAGCTATCTAGGAAACCCTGTTGGGTCACTTCCGGTCCCATGCACGTTGAGTCCAGTTGGAAGGAATCAAGCAGCTTGAGCACCCACACAAAACGAACATGGAGCTCCTCCCTCAAGGCGCTCAAAACCCTACAGCCAAGGACAAGTTCAGTGCGCAAGCCATTTCCCGCTGCCATGGAAACCAAGTGCTCTGGCAGCACATATGTCTGAAAGTGGATATGACACCTAGGGAAGGGAGTGTGCTGGTGAATGGCAACTGCCCGAAGCAGCAGCACAGCTCTTCCAGTGCCAAAACAACTCCACCTACCCTATGAACTTCACATACCATCAGCTGTCCTTGCAGCTATTTTGGAATTTATTTTGGATCACTTCCGGTCCCATGCCCATTGAGCCCAGTGGGATGGAATCAAGCAGCTTGAGCACCCACACAAAACTAACATGGAGCTCCTCACTCAAGGCGCTCAAAACCCCACAGCCAAGGACAAGTTCAGTTGACAAGCCATTTCCCGCTGCCATGGAAACCAAGTGCTCTGGCAGCACATATGTCTGAATGTGGATATGACACCTTGGGAACTCTGTTTGGTGGTGAATGGCAACTGCCCGAAGCAGCAGCACAGCTCTTGCAGTGCCAAAACAACTACACCTACACTATGAACTTCACATACCCTCAGCTCTTCTGGCAGCTATCTAGGAAACCCTGTTGGGTCACTTCCGGTCCCATGCCCATTGAGCCCAGTGGGATGGAATCAAGCAGCTTGAGCACCCACACAAAACGAACATGGAGCTCCTCACTCAAGGCGTTCACAACCCCACAGCCAAAGACAAGTTCAGTGCCCAAGCCATTTCCCGCTGCCATGGAAACCAAGTGCTCTGGCAGCACATATGTCTGAAAGTGGATATAACATCTAGGGAAGGGAGTGTGCTGGTGAATGGCAACTGCCCGAAGCAGCAGCACAGCTATTCCAATGCCAAAACAACTCCACCTCCCCTTTGAACTTCACATAACATCAGCTCTTCTGGCAGCTATCTAGGAAAACCTGTTTTGTCACTTCCGGTCCCATGCACATTGAGTCCAGTTGGAAGGAATCAAGCAGCTTGAGCACCCACACAAAACGAACATGGAGCTCCTCCCTCAAGGCGCTCAAAACCCTACAGCCAAGGACACGTTCAGTGCGCAAGCCATGTCCCGCTGCCATGGAAACCAAGGGCTCTGGCAGCACATATGTCTGAAAGTGGATATGACACCTAGGGAACTCTGTTTGGTGGTGAATGGCAACTGCCCGAAGCAGCAGCACAGCTCTTCCAGTGCCAAAACAACTCCACCTGCCTCATGAACTTCACATACCATCAGCTGTCCTGGCAGCTATTTTGGAATTTATTTTGGATCACTTCCGGTCCCATGCCCATTGAGCCCAGTGGGAGGAATCAAGCAGCTTGAGCACCCACAGAAAACGAACATGGAGCTCCTCACTCAAGGCGCTCAAAACCCCACAGCCAAGGACAAGTTAAGTGCCCAAGCCATTTCCCGCTGCCATGGAAACCAAGTGCTCTGGCAGCACATATGTCAGAATGTGGATATGATACCTAGGGAAGAGATGGTGGTGGTGAATGGCAACAGCCCGAAGCAGCAGCACAGCTCTTCCAGTGCCAAAACAACTCCACCTACACTATGAACTTCACATACCATCAGCTGTCCTGGCAGCTATCTAGGAAACCCTGTTGGGTCACTTCCGGTCCCATGCCCATTGAGCAGGGTGGGATGGAATCAAGCAGCTTGACCACCCACACAAAACGAACATGGAGCTCCTCACTCGAGGCGTTAAAAACCCCACAGCCAAAGACAAGTTCAGTGCCCAAGCCATTTGCCGCTGCCATGGAAACCAAGTGCTCTGCCAGCACATATGTCTGAAATTGGATATGACACCTAGGGAAGGGAATGTGCTGGTGAATGGCAACTGCCCGAAGCAGCAGCACAGCTCTTCCAATGCCAAAACAACTCCACCTGCCTCATGAACTTCACATACCATCAGCTGTCCTGGCAGCTATCTAGGAAACCCTGTTGGCTCACTTCCGGTCCCATGCCCATTGAGCCCAGTGGGATGGAATCAAGCAGCTTGAGCACCCACACAAAACGAACATTGAGCTCCTCACTCCAGGCGCTCAAAACCCCACAGCCAAGGACAAGTTCAGTGCCCAAGATATTTGCCGCTGCCATGGAAACCAAGGGCTCTGGCAGCACATATGTCTGAAAGTGGATATGACACCTAGGGAAGGGAGTGTGCTGGTGAATGGCAACTTCCCGAAGCAGCAGCACAGCTCTTCCAGTGCCAAAACAACTCCACCTACCCTATGAACTTCACATACCATCAGCTGTCCTTGCAGCTATTTTGGAATTTATTTTGGATCACTTCCGGTCCCATGCCCATTGAGCCCAGTGGGATGGAATCAAGCAGCTTGAGCACCCACACAAAACGAACATGGAGCTCCTCCCTCAAGGCGCTCAAAACCCCACAGCCAAGGACAAGTTCAGTTGCCAAGCCATTTCCCGCTGCCATGGAAACCAAGTGCTCTGGCAGCACATATGTCTGAATGTGGATATGACACCTTGGGAACTCTGTTTGGTGGTGAATGGCAACTGCCCGAAGCAGCAGCACAGCTCTTCCAGTGACAAAACAACTACACCTGCCCTATGAACTTCACATACCCTCAGCTGTCCTGGCAGCTATCTAGGAAACCCTGTTGTTTCACTTCCGGTCCCATGCCCATTGAGCCCAGTGGGATGGAATCAAGCAGCTTGAGCACCCACACAAAACGAACATGGAGCTCCTCACTCAAGGCGCTCAAAACGTTATGGCCAAGGACAAGTTCAGTGATTAAGCCATTTCTTGCTGCCATGGAAACCAAGTGCTCTGGCAGCACATATGTCTGAAAGTGGATATGAAAGCTAGGGAACTGTGTGTGCTGGTGAATGGCAACTGCCCGAAGCAGCAGCACAGCTATTCCAATGCCAAAACAACTCCACCTGCCTCATGAACTTCACATACCATCAGCTCTTCTGGCAGCTATCTAGGAAACCCTGTTGGGTCACTTCCGGTCCCATGCCCATTGAGCCCAGTGGGATGGAATCAAGCAGCTTGAGCAGACACACAAAACGAACATGGAGCTCCTCACTCAAGGCGTTCACAACCCCACAGCCAAAGACAAGTTCAGTGCCCAAGCCATTTCCCGCTGCCATGGAAACCAAGTGCTCTGGCAGCACATATGTCTGAAAGTGGATATAACATCTAGGGAAGGGATTGTGCTGGTGAATGGCAACTGCCGAAAGCAGCAGCACAGCTCTTGCAGTGCCAAAACAACTCCACCTGCCCTATGAACTTCACATACCATCAGCTCTTCTGGCAGCTATCTAGGAAACCCTGTTGGGTCACTTCCGGTCCCATGCACATTGAGTCCAGTTGGAAGGAATCAAGCAGCTTGAGCACCCACACAAAACGAACATGGAGCTCCTCACTCAAGGCGCTCAAAACCCTATAGCCAAGGACAAGTTCAGTGTGCAAGCCATTTCCCGCTGCCATGGAAACCAAGTGATCTGGCAGCACATATGTCTGAAAGTCGATATGACACCTAGGGAACTCTGTTTGGTGGTGAATGGCAACTTCCCGAAGCAGCAGTACAGCTCTTCCAGTGCCAAAACAACTCCACCTGCCTCATGAACTTCACATACCATCAGCTGTCCTGGCAGCTATTTTGGAATTTATTTTGGATCACTTCCGGTCCCATGCCCATTGAGCCCAGTGGGAGGAATCAAGCAGCTTGAGCACCCACACAAAACGAACATGGAGCTCCTCACTCAAGGCGTTCAAAACCCCACAGCCAAGGACAAGTTCAGTGCCCAAGCCATTTCCCGCTGCCATGGAAACCGAGTGCTCTGGCAGCACATATGTCAGAAAGTGGATATGACACCTAGGGAAGGGAGTGTGCTGGTGAATGGCAACAGCCCGAAGCAGCAGCACAGCTCTTCCAGTGCCAAAACAACTCCACCTGCCATATGAACTTCACATACCATCAGCTGTCCTGGCAGCTATCTAGGAAACCCTGTTGGGTCACTTCCGGTCCCATGCCCATTGAGCCCAGTGGGATGGAATCAAGCAGCTTGACCACCCACACAAAACGAACATGGAGCTCCTCACTCGAGGCGTTAAAAACCCCACAGCCAAGGACAAGTTCAGTGCCCAAGCCATTTCCCGCTGCCATGGAAACCAAGTGCTCTGCCAGCACATATGTCTGAAATTGGATATGACACCTAGGGAAGGGAATGTGCTGGTGAATGGCAACTGCCCGAAGCAGCAGCACAGCTCTTCCAATGCCAAAACAACTCCACCTGCCTCATGAACTTCACATACCATCAGCTGTCCTGGCAGCTATCTAGGAAACCCTGTTGGGTCACTTTCGGTCCCATTAGCCTTGAGCCCAGTGGGATGGAATCAAGCAGCTTGAGCACCCACAAAAAACTCATATGGAGCTCCTCACTCAAGGCGCTCAATACCCCACAGCCAAAGACAAGTTCAGTGCCTAAGCCATTTCCGGTTGCCATGGAAACCAAGTGCTCTGTCTGGCAGCACATATGTCTGAAAGTGGATATGAAAGCAAGAGAAGGGAGTGTGCTGGTGAATGGCAACTGCCCGAAGCAGCAGCACAGCTCTTCCAGTGACAAAACAACTCCACCTCCCCTTTGAACTTCACATACCATCAGCTCTTCTGGCAGCTATCTAGGAAACCCTGTTGGGTCACTTCCGGTCCCATGCACGTTGAGTCCAGTTGGAAGGAATCAAGCAGCTTGAGCACCCACACAAAACGAACATGGAGCTCCTCCCTCAAGGCGCTCAAAACCCTACAGCCAAGGACAAGTTCAGTGCGCAAGCCATTTCCCGCTGCCATGGAAACCAAGTGCTCTGGCAGCACATATGTCTGAAAGTGGATATGACACCTAGGGAAGGGAGTGTGCTGGTGAATGGCAACTGCCCGAAGCAGCAGCACAGCTCTTCCAGTGCCAAAACAACTCCACCTACCCTATGAACTTCACATACCATCAGCTGTCCTTGCAGCTATTTTGGAATTTATTTTGGATCACTTCCGGTCCCATGCCCATTGAGCCCAGTGGGATGGAATCAAGCAGCTTGAGCACCCACACAAAACGAACATGGAGCTCCTCACTCAAGGCGCTCAAAACCCCACAGCCAAGGACAAGTTCAGTTGCCAAGCCATTTCCCGCTGCCATGGAAACCAAGTGCTCTGGCAGCACATATGTCTGAATGTGGATATGACACCTTGGGAACTCTGTTTGGTGGTGAATGGCAACTGCCCGAAGCAGCAGCACAGCTCTTGCAGTGCCAAAACAACTACACCTACACTATGAACTTCACATACCCTCAGCTCTTCTGGCAGCTATCTAGGAAACCCTGTTGGCTCACTTCCGGTCCCATGCCCATTGAGCCCAGTGGGATGGAATCAAGCAGCTTGAGCACCCACACAAAACGAACATGGAGCTCCTCCCTCAAGGCGCTCAAAACCCTACAGCCAAGGACACGTTCAGTGCGCAAGCCATGTCCCGCTGCCATGGAAACCAAGGGCTCTGGCAGCACATATGTCTGAAAGTGGATATGACACCTAGGGAACTCTGTTTTGTGGTGAATGGCAACTGCCCGAAGCAGCAGCACAGCTCTTCCAGTGCCAAAACAACTCCACCTGCCTCATGAACTTCACATACCATCAGCTGCCCTGGCAGCTATTTTGGAATTTATTTTGGATCACTTCCGGTCCCATGCCCATTGAGCCCAGTGGGAGGAATCAAGCAGCTTGAGCACCCACAGAAAACGAACATGGAGCTCCTCACTCAAGGCGCTCAAAACCCCACAGCCAAGGACAAGTTAAGTGCCCAAGCCATTTCCCGCTGCCATGGAAACCAAGTGCTCTGGCAGCACATATGTCAGAATGTGGATATGATACCTAGGGAAGAGATGGTGGTGGTGAATGGCAACAGCCCGAAGCAGCAGCACAGCTCTTCCAGTGCCAAAACAACTCCACCTACACTATGAACTTCACATACCATCAGCTGTCCTGGCAGCTATCTAGGAAACCCTGTTGGGTCACTTCCGGTCCCATGCCCATTGAGCCCAGTGGGATGGAATCAAGCAGCTTGACCACCCACACAAAACGAACATGGAGCTCCTCACTCGAGGCGTTAAAAACCCCACAGCCAAAGACAAGTTCAGTGCCCAAGCCATTTGCCGCTGCCATGGAAACCAAGTGCTCTGCCAGCACATATGTCTGAAATTGGATATGACACCTAGGGAAGGGAATGTGCTGGTGAATGGCAACTGCCCGAAGCAGCAGCACAGCTCTTCCAATGCCAAAACAACTCCACCTGCCTCATGAACTTCACATACCATCAGCTGTCCTGGCAGCTATCTAGGAAACCCTGTTGGCTCACTTCCGGTCCCATGCCCATTGAGCCCAGTGGGATGGAATCAAGCAGCTTGAGCACCCACACAAAACGAACATTGAGCTCCTCACTCCAGGCGCTCAAAACCCCACAGCCAAGGACAAGTTCAGTGCCCAAGATATTTGCCGCTGCCATGGAAACCAAGGGCTCTGGCAGCACATATGTCTGAAAGTGGATATGACACCTAGGGAAGGGAGTGTGCTGGTGAATGGCAACTTCCCGAAGCAGCAGCACAGCTCTTCCAGTGCCAAAACAACTCCACCTACCCTATGAACTTCACATACCATCAGCTGTCCTTGCAGCTATTTTGGAATTTATTTTGGATCACTTCCGGTCCCATGCCCATTGAGCCCAGTGGGATGGAATCAAGCAGCTTGAGCACCCACACAAAACGAACATGGAGCTCCTCCCTCAAGGCGCTCAAAACCCCACAGCCAAGGACAAGTTCAGTTGCCAAGCCATTTCCCGCTGCCATGGAAACCAAGTGCTCTGGCAGCACATATGTCTGAATGTGGATATGACACCTTGGGAACTCTGTTTGGTGGTGAATGGCAACTGCCCGAAGCAGCAGCACAGCTCTTCCAGTGACAAAACAACTACACCTGCCCTATGAACTTCACATACCCTCAGCTGTCCTGGCAGCTATCTAGGAAACCCTGTTGTTTCACTTCCGGTCCCATGCCCATTGAGCCCAGTGGGATGGAATCAAGCAGCTTGAGCACCCACACAAAACGAACATGGAGCTCCTCACTCAAGGCGCTAAAAACGTTATGGCCAAGGACAAGTTCAGTGATTAAGCCATTTCTTGCTGCCATGGAAACCAAGTGCTCTGGCAGCACATATGTCTGAAAGTGGATATGAAAGCTAGGGAACTGTGTGTGCTGGTGAATGGCAACTGCCCGAAGCAGCAGCACAGCTATTCCAATGCCAAAACAACTCCACCTGCCTCATGAACTTCACATACCATCAGCTGTCCTGGCAGCTATCTAGGAAACCCTGTTGGCTCACTTCCGGTCCCATGCCCATTGAGCCCAGTGGGATGGAATCAAGCAGCTTGAGCACCCACACAAAACGAACATGGAGCTCCTCACACAAGGCGTTCAAAACCACACAGCCAAAGACATGTTCACTGCCCAAGCCATTTCCCGCTGCCATGGAAACCAAGTGCTCTGGCAGCACATAAGTCTGAAAGTGGATATAACATCTAGGGAAGGGAGTGTGCTGGTGAATGGCAACTGCCCGAAGCAGCAGCACAGCTCTTCCAGTGACAAAACAACTCCACCTCCCCTATGAACTTCACATAACATCAGCTCTTCTGGCAGCTATCTAGGAAACCCTGTTGGGTCACTTCCGGTGCCATGCACATTGAGCCCAGTGGGAAGGAATCAAGCAGCTTGAGCACCCACACAAAACGAACATGGAGCTCCTCACTCAAGGCGCTCAAAACCCTACAGCCAAGGACAAGTTCAGTGCGCAAGCCATTTCCCGCTGCCATGGAAACCAAGTGCTCTGGCAGCACATATGTCTGAAAGTGGATATGACACCTAGGGAACTCTGTTTGGTGGTGAATGGCAAATGCCCGAAGCAGCAGTACAGCTCTTGCAGTGCCAAAACAACTCCACCTGCCTCATAAACTTCACATACCATCAGCTGTCCTGGCAGCTATTTTGGAATTTATTTTGGATCACTTCCGGTCCCATGCCCATTGAGCCCAGTGGGAGGAATAAAGAAGCTTGAGCACCCACACAAAACTAACATGGAGCTCCTCACTCAAGGCGCTCAAAACCCCACAGCCAAGGACAAGTTCAGTGCCCAAGACATTTCCCGCTGCCATGGAAACCAAGTGCTCTGGCAGCACATATGTCTGAAACTGGATATGACACCTAGGGAAGGGAGTGTGCTGGTAAATGGCAACTGGAAGAAGCAACAGCACAGCTCTTGCAGTGCCAAAACAACTACACCTGCCCTATGAACTTAACATACCATCAGCTCTCCTGGCAGCTATCTAGGAAACCCTGTTGGGTCACTTCCGGTCCCATGCCCATTGAGCCCAGTGGGATGGAATCAAGCAGCTTGAGCACCCACACAAAACGAACATGGAGCTCCTCACTCAAGGCGCTCAAAACCCCACAGCCAAAGACAAGTTCAGTGCCAAAGCCATTTCCCGCTGCCATGGAAACCAAGTGCTCTGGCAGCACATATGTCTGAAAGTGGATATGACACCCAGGGACGGGAGTGTGTTCGTGAATGGCAACCGCCCGAAGCAGCAGCACAGCTCTTCCACTGCCAAAACAAGTCCACCTGCCTCATGAACTTCACATACCATCAGCTGTCCTGGCAGCTAGCCAGGAAACGCTGTTGCCTCACTTCCGGTCCCATGCCCATTGAGCCCAGTGGGATGGAATCTAGCAGCTTGAGCACACACACAAAACGAATATGGAGCTCCTCACTCAAGGCGCTCAAAACCCCACAGCCAAAGACAAGTTCAGTGCCCAAGCCATTTCCCGCTGCCATGGAAACCAAGTGCTCTGGCAGCACATATGTCTGAAAGTGGATATCACATCTAGGGAAGGGAGTGTGGTGGTGAATGGCAACTGCCCGAAGCAGCAGCACAGCTCTTCCAGTGCCAAAACAACTCCACCTGCCTCATGAAGTTCACATACCATCAGCTGTTCTGGCAGCTATCTAGGAAACCCTGTTGGCTCACTTCGGGTCCCATGCCCATTGAGCCCAGTGGGATGGAATCAAGCAGCTTGAGCACCCACACAAAACGAACATGAAGTTCCTCACTCAAGGCGCTGGAAACCCCACAGCGAAGGACAAGTTCAGTGCCCAAGCAATTTCAGGCTGCCATGGAAACCAAGTGCTCTGGCAGCACATATGTCTGAAAGTTGATACGACACCTAGGGATGGGAGTGTGCTGCTGAATGGCAACTGACCGAAGCAGCAGCACAGCTCTTCCAGTGCCAAAACAATTCCACCTGCCCTATGAACTTCACATAGCATCAGCTCTTCTGTCAGCTATCTAGGAAACCCTGTTGGCTCACTTCCGGTCCCATGCCCATTGAGCCCAGTGGGATGGAATCAAGCAGCTTGAGCACCCACACAAAACGAACATGGAGCTCCTCACTCAAGGCGTTCAAAACCCCACAGCCAAAGACAAGTTCAGTGCCCAAGCCATTTCCCGCTGCCATGGAAACCAAGTGCTCTGGCACCACATATGTCTGAAAGTGGATATGACACCTAGGGAACTCTGTTTGGTGGTGAATGGCAACTGCCCGAAGCAGCAGCACAGCTCTTCCAGTGACAAAACAACTCCACCTGCCTATGAACCTCACATACCATCAGCTCTTCTGGCAGCTATCTAGGAAACCCTGTTGGGTCACTTCCGGTCCCATGCACATTGAGCCCAGTGGGAGGAATCAAGCAGCTTGAGCACCCACACAAAACGAACATGGAGCTCCTCCCTCAAGGCGCTCAAAACCCCACAGCCAAGGACAAGTTCAGTGCCCAAGCCATTTCCCGCTGCCATGGAAACCAAGTGCCCTATCAGCACATATGTCTGTAAGTGGATATCACATCTAGGGAAGGGAGTGTGGTGGTGAATGGCAACTGCCCGAAGCAGCAGCACAGCTCTTCCAGTGACAAAACAACTCCACCTGCCCTATGAACCTCACATACCATCAGCTCTTCTGGCAGCTATCTAGGAAACCCTGTTGGGTCACTTCCGGTCCCATGCCCATTGAGCCCAGTGGGAGGAATCAAGCAGCTTGAGCACCCACACAAAACGAACATGGAGCTCCTCACTCAAGGCGCTCAAAACGTTACGGCCAAGGACAAGTTCAGTGATTAAGCCATTTCTCGCTGCCATGGAAACCAAGTGCTCTGGCAGCACATATGTCTGAAAGTGGATATGACACCTAGGGAAGGGAGTGTGGTGGTGAATGGCAACTGCCCAAAGCAGCAGCACAGCTCGTCCAGTGCCAAAACAACTCCATCTTCTCTATGAACTTCAGATACCATCAGCTCTTCTGGCAGCTATCTAGGAAACCCTGTTGGGTCACTTCCGGTCCCATGCCCATTGAGGACAGTAGGATGCATTCAAGCAGCTTGAGCACCCACACAAAACGAATATGGAGCTCCTCACACAAGGCGTTCAAAACCACACAAGCAGAGACAAGTTCAGTGCCCAAGCCATTTCCCGCTGCCATGGAAACCAAGTGCTCTGGCACCACATATGTCTGAAAGTGGATATGACACCTAGGGAAGAGATGGTGGTGGTGAATGGCAACTGCCCGAAGCAGCAGCACAGCTATTCCAATGTCAAAACTACTCCACCTGCCTCATGAACTTCACATACCATCAGCTGTCCTGGCAGCTATCATGGAAACCCTGTTGGGTCACGTCTGGTCCCAAGCCCATTGAGCCCAGTGGGATGGAATCTAGCAGCTTGAGCACCCACACAAAACGAACAAGGAGCTCCTCACGCAAGGCGTTCAAAACCACACAGCCAAAGACAAGTTCACTGCCTAAGCCATTTCCCGCTGCCATGGAAACCAAGTGCTCTGGCAGCACATATGTCTGAAAGTGGATATGACACCTAGGGAAGGGAGTGTGGTGGTGAATGGCAACTGGCCGAATAACAGCACAGCTCTTCCAGTGCCAAAACATCTCCACCTGCCTCATGAACTACACATACCATCAGCTGCGCTGGCAGCTATCTAGGAAACCTCTTTCCTCACTTCCGTTCCCATGCTCATTGAGCCTAGTGGGTTGGAATCAATCAGCTTTAGCACCCACACAAAACGTACATGGAGCTCCTCCCTCAAGGAGTTCAAAACCCCACAGCGAAAGACAAGTTCAGTGCCTAAGCCATTTCCTGCTGCATGGAAACCAAGTGCTCTGGCAGCACATATGTCTGAAAGTGGATATGACACCTAGGGAACTCTGTTTGGTGGTTAATGGCAACTGCCCGAAGCAGCAGCAGCACAGCTCTTCCACTGCTAAAACAACTCCACCTGCCTCATGAACTTCACATACCATCAACTGTCCTGGCAACTATTTTGGAATTTATTTAGGAACACTTCCGGTCCCATGCCCATTGAGCCCAGTGGGATGGAATCAAGCAGCTTGAGCACCCGCACAAAACAAACATGGAGCTCCTCACTCAAGGTGCTCAAAACTTTGCAGCCAAAGACAAGTTCAGTGCCCAAGCCATTTCCCGCTGCCATGGAAACTAAGTGCTCTGGCAGCACATATGTCTGAAAGTGGATATGACACCTAGGGAACTCTGTTTGGTGGTGAATGGCAACTGCCCGAAGCAGCAGCACAGCTCTTCCACTTCCAAAACAACTCCACTTGCCTCATGAACTGCACATACCATCAGCTCTTCTGCCAGCTATGTTGAAAACCCTGTTGGGTCACTTCCGATCCCATGCCCATTGAGCCTAGTGGGACGGAATCAAGCAGCTTGAGCACCCGCACAAGACGAACATGGAGCTCCTCACTCAATCCACTCAAAACTCCACAGCCAAAGACAAGTTCAGTGCCCAAGCCATTTCCCGCTGCCATGGAAACCAAGTGCTCTGGCAGCACATATGTCTGAAAGTGGATATAACACCTAGGGAAGGGAATGTGCTGGTGAATGGCAACTGCCCGAAGCAGCAGCACAGCTCTTCCAGTGACAAAACAACTCCACTTGCCTCATGAACTTGACATACCATCAGCTGTCCTGGCAGCTATCTAGGAAACCCTGTTGGGTCACTTCTGGTCCCATGCCCATTGAGCCCAGTGGGATGGAATCAAGCAGCTTGAGCATTAACACAAAACGAACATGGAGCTCCTCACTCAAGGCGCTCAAAACTCCACAGCCAAGGACAAGTTCAGTGCCTAATCCATTTCCCGCTGCCATGGAAACTAAGCGCTCTGGCAGAACATATGTCTGAAAGTGGATATGACACCTAGGGAACTCTGTGTGGTGGTGAATGGCAACTTCCCGAAGCAACAGCACAACTCCTCCACTGCCAAAACAACTCCACCTGCCCTATGAACTTCACATACCATCAGCTGTGCTGGCAGCTATCTAGGAAACCCTGCTGGCTCACTTCCGGTCCCATGCCCACTGAGCTCAGAGGGATGGAATTAAGCAGCTTGAGCACCCACACAAAACGAACATGGAGCTCTTCAATCCAGTCGCTCGAAACCCCACATCCAAAAAACAAGTTCAGTGCAAAAGCCATTTCCGGTTGCCATGGAAACCAAGTGCTCTGTCAGCACATATGTCTGAAGGTGGATATAAAACCCAGGGAACTCTGTTTGGTGGTGAATGGCAACTGCCCGAAGCAGCAGCACAGCTCTTCCACTTCCAAAACAACTCCACTTGCCTCATGAACTTCACATACCATCAGCTGTCCTGGCAGCTATCTAGGAAACCCTGTTGGGTCACTTCCGGTCCCATGCCCATTGAGCCCATTTTGATGGAATCAAGCATCTTGAGCACTCACACAAGACGAACATGCAGCTTCTCACTCAATCCACTCAAAACTAGACAGCCAAAGACAAGTTCATTGCCCAAGCCATTTCCCGCTGACATGGAAACCAAGTGCTCTGGCAGCACATATGTCTGAAAGTGCATATAACATCTAGGGAAGGGAGTGTGCTGGTGAATGGCAACTGCCGGAAGCAGCAGCACAGCTATTCCAATGCCAAAACAACTCCACCTGCCTCATGAACTTCACATACCATCAGCTGTCCTGGCAGCTAGCCAGGAAACCCTATTGGGTCACTTTCGGTCCCATGCCCATTGAGCCCAGTGGGATGGAATCAAGCAGCTTGAGCACCCACACAAAACGAATATGGAGCTCCTCACTCAAGGCGCTCAAAACCCCACAGCCAAAAAAACAAGTTCTGTGCCCAAGCCATTTCCCGCTGCCATGGAAACCAAGTGCTCTGGCAGCACATATGTCTGAAAGTGGATATGACACCTAGGGAAGGGAGTGTGCTGGTGAATGGCAACTGCCCAAAGCAACAGCACAGCTCTTCCAGTGCCAAAACAACTCCATCTCCTCTATGAACTTCACATACCATCAGCTCTTCTGGCAGCTATCTAGGAAACCCTGTTGGGTCACTTCCGGTCCCATGCCCATTGAGGACAGTGGGATGGATTCAAGCAGCTTGAGCACCCACACAAAACGAATATGGAGCTCCTCACTCAAGGCGTTCAAAACCACACAAGCAGAGACAAGTTCAGTGCCCAAGCCATTTCCCGCTGCCATGGAAAACAAGTGCTCTGGCAGCACATATGTCTGAACGTGCATATGACACCTAGGGAAGGGAGTGTGCTGGTGAATGGCAACTGCCCAAAGCAGCAGCACAGCTCTTCCAGTGCCAAAACAACTCCATGTGCTCTATGAACTTCACATACCATCAGCTGTTCTGGCAGCTATCTAGCAAACCCTGTTGGGTCACTTCCGGTCCCATGCCCATTGAGCCCAGTGGAATGGAATCAAGCAGCTTGAGCACCCACACAACACTCACATGGAGCTCCTCACTCAAGGCGCTCAAAACCCCACAGCCTAGGACAAGTTCAGTGCCCAAGCCATTTCCCGCTGCCATGGAAACCAAGTGCTCTGGCAGCACATATGTCTGAAAGCGGATATAACATCTAGGGATGGGAGTGTGGTGGTGAATGGCAACTGCCCGATGCATCACAGCTCTTCCAGTGCCAAAACAACTCCACCTGCCTCATGAACTTCACATACCAACAGCTGTCCTGGCAGCTAGCCAGGAAACCCTGTTGCCTCACTTCCGGTCCCATGCCCATTGAGCCCAGTGGGATGGAATCTAGCAGCTTGAGCACCCACACAAAACGAACATGGAACTCCTCACTCAAGGCGCTCAAAACCCCACAGCCAAAGACAATTTCAGTGCCTAAGCCATTTCTCGCTGCCATGGAAACGAAGTGCTCTGGCAGCACATATGTCTGAAAGTGGATATAACACCTAGGGAACTCTGTTAGGTAGTGAATGGCAAGTGCCCGAAGCAGCAGCACAGCTCCTGCAGTGCCAAAACTACTCCACCTGCGTCATGCACTTCATATACCATCAGCTGTCCTGGCAGCTATCTAGGAAACCCTGTTGGCTCACTTCCGGTTCCATTCCCACTGAGCTCAGAGGGATGGAATCAAGCAGCTTGAGCACCCACACAAAACGAAAATGGAGCTCCTCAATCCAGTCGCTCGAAACCCCACAGCCAAAAAACAAGTTCAGTGCAAAAGCCATTTCCGGTTGCCATGGAAACCAAGTGCTCTGTCAGCACATATGTCTGAAAGTGGATATCAAACCTAGGGAACTTGTGAGGTGGTGAATTGCAACTGCCCGAAGCAGCAGCACAGCTCTTCCAGTGCCAAAACAACTCCACTTGCCTCATGAAATTCACATACCATCAGCTGTCCTGGCAGCTATCTAGGAAACCCTGTTGGTTCACTTCCGATCCCATGCCAATTGAGCCCATTGTTATGGAATCAAGCAGCTTGAGCACTCACACAAGACGAACATGCAGCTCCTCACTCAATCCACTCAAAACTAGACAGCCAAAGACAAGTTCATTTCCCAAGCCATTTCCCGCTGCCATGGAAACCAAGTGCTCTGGCAGCACATATGTCTGAAAGTGCATATAACATCTAGGGAAGGGAGTGTGCTGGTGAATGGCAGCTGCCGGAAGCAGCAGCACAGCTATTCCAATGCCAAAACAACTCCAACTGCCTCATGAACTTCACATACCATCAGCTGTCCTGGCAGCTAGCCAGGAAACCCTATTGGGTCACTTTCGGTCCCATGCCCATTGAGCCCAGTGGGATGGAATCAATCTGCTTGAGCACCCACACAAAATGAACATGGAGCTCCTCACTCAAGGCGATCAAATCCCTACAGCCAAAGACAAGTTCAGTGCCCAAGCCATTTCCCGCTGACATGGAAACCAAGTGCTCTGGCAGCACATATGTCTGAAAGTGGATATGACACCTAGGGAAGGGAGTGTGGTGGTGAATGGCAACTGCCCGAAGCAGCAGCACAGCTCTTCCAGTGCCAAAACAACTCCACCTGCTTCATGAACTTCACATACAATCAACTGTCCTGGCAGCTATCTAGGAAACCCTGTTGGGTCACTTCCGGTCCCATGCCCATTGAGCCCAGTGGGATGGAATCAAGCAGCTTGAGCACCCACACAAAACGAACATGGAGCTCCTCACTCAAGGCGCTCAAAACTCCACATCCAAAGACAAGTTCAGTTGCCAAGCCATTTCCCGCTGCTATGGAAACCAAGTGCTCTGGCAGCACATATGTCTGAAAGTGGATAAGACACCCATGGAACTCTGTGTGCTGGTGAATGGCAACTGCCCGAAGCAGCTGCACAGCTCTTCCAGTGCCAAAAAAACTCCACCTGCCTCATGAACTTCACATACCATCTGCTGTCCTGGCAGCTATCTAGGAAACCCTGTTGGGTCACTTCCTGTCCCATGCCCATTGAACCCAGTGGGATGGAATCAAGCAGCTTGAGCACCCACACAACACTAACATGGAGCTCCTCACTCAAGGCGCTCAAATCCCCACAGCCAAAGACAAGTTCAGTGCCATGCCATTTCCCGCTGCCATGGAAACCAAGTGCTCTGTCAGCACATATGTCTGAAAGTGGATATGACACCTAGGGAAGGGAGTGTGCTGGTGAATGGCAACTGCCCGAAGCAGCAGCACAGCTCTTCCAGTGCCAAAACAACTCCAAGTGACTCATGAAATTCACATACCATCAGCTGTCCTGGCAGCTATCGAGGATACCCTGTTGGGTCACTTCAGATCCAATGCCCATTGAGCCAACTGGGATGGAATCAAGCAGCTTGAGCAGCCACACAAAACTAACATGGAGCTCCTCACTCAAGGCGTTCAAAAACCCCATGGCCAAAGACAATTTCAGTGCCCAAACCATTTCCCGCTGCCATGGAAACCAAGTGCTCTGGCAGCACATATGTCTGAAAGTGGATATAACATCTAGGAAAGTTAGTGTGCTGGTGAATGGCAACTGCCCGAAGCAGCAGCACAGCTCTTCCAGTGCCAAAACAACTCCACCTGCCCTATGAACTTCACATAGCATCAGCTCTTCTGGCAGCGATCTAGGAAACCCTGTTGGGTCATATTCGGTCCCATGCCCATTGAGCCCAGTGGGATGGAAACAAGCAGCTTGAGCACCCACACAAAACGAACATGGAGCTCATCACTCAAGGCGCTCAAAACCCCACAGCCAACGACAAGTTCAGTGCCCAAGACATTTCCTGCTGCCATGGAAACCAAGTGCTCTGGCAGCACATATGTCTGAAAGTGGATATGACACCAAGGGAACTCTGATTGGTGGTGAATGACAACTGCCCGAAGCAGCAGCACAGCTCTTCTACAGCAAAACAACTCCACCTGCCTCGTGAAGTTCACATACCATCAGCTTTCCTGGCAGGTATCTAGGAAATCCTGTTGGGTCACTTAATGTCCCATGCCCATTGAGCCCATTGGGATGGAATCACGCAGCTTGAGCACCCACACAAAACGAACATGGAGCTCCTCACTCAAGGCGCTCAAAACTTTACAGCCAAAGACAAGTTCAGTGCCCAAGCCATTTCCCGCTGCCATGGAAACCAAGTGCTCTTGCACCACATATGTCTGAAAGTGGATATAACATCTAGGGAAGGGAGTGTGCTGGTGAATGGCACCTGCCCGAAGCAGCAGCACAGCTCTTCCAGTGCCAAAACAACTCCACCTGCCTCATGAACTTCACATACCATCAGCTGTCCTGGCAGCTATCATGGAAACCCTGTTGGCTCACTTCCGGTCCCATGCCCATTGAGCCCAGTGGGATGGAATCAAGCAGCTTGAGCACCCACACAAAACGAACATGAAGCTCCTCACTCAAGGCGCTGGAAACCCCACAGCCAAGGACAAGTTCAGTGCCCAAGCAATTTCCCGCTGCCATGGAAACCAAGTGCTCTGGCAGCACATATGTCTGAAAGTGGATACGACACGTAGGGAAGGGAGTGTGCTGCTGAATGGCAACTGACCGAAGCAGCAGCACAGCTCTTCCAGTGCCAAAACAATTCCACCTGCTATATGTACTTCACATAGCATCAGCTCGTCTGGCAGCTATCTAGGAAAAACTGTTGGGTCACTTCCAGTCCCATGCCCATTGAGCCCATTGGGATTGAATCAAGAAGCTTGAGCACACACACAAAACGAACATGGAGCTCCTCACTCAAGGCGCTCAAAATCCCACAGCCAAGGACAAGTTCAGTGCCCAGGCCATTTCCCGCTGCTATGGAAACCAAGTGCTCTGGCAGCACATATGTCTGAAAGTGGATATGACACCCATGGAACTCTGTGTGCTGGTGAATGGCAACTGCCCGAAGCAGCTGCACAGCTCTTTCAATGCCAAAACAACTCCACCTGCCTCATGAACTTCACATACCATCTGCTGTCCTGGCAGCTATCTAGGAAACCCTGTTGGGTCACTTCCTGTCCCATGCCCATTGAGCCCAGTGGGATGGAATCAAGCAGCTTGAGCACCCACACAACACTAACATGGAGCTCCTCACTCAAGGCGCTCAAATCCCCACAGCCAAAGACAAGTTCAGTGCCATGCCATTTCCCGCTGCCATGGAAACCAAGTGCTCTGTCAGCACATATGTCTGAAAGTGGATATGACACCTAGGGAAGGGAGTGTGCTGGTGAATGGCAACTGCCCGAAGCAGCAGCACAGCTCTTCCAGTGCCAAAACAACTCCACTTGCCTCATGAACTTCACATACCATCAGCTGTCCTGGCAGCTATCAAGGAAACTCTGTTGGGTCACTTCCGGTCCCATGCCCATTGAGCCCAGTGGGATGGAATCAAGCAGCTTGAGCACCCACACAACACTAACGAACATGGAGCTCCTCACTCAAGGCGTTCAAATCCCCACAGCCAAAGACAAGTTCAGTGCCATGCCATTTCCCGCTGCCATGGAAACCAAGTGCTCTGTCAGCACATATGTCTGAAAGTGGATATGACACCTATGGAACTCTGTGTTGTGGTGAATGGCAACTGCCCCAAGCAGCAGCACAGCTCTTCCAGTGCCAAAACAACTCCACGTGACTCATGAAATTCACATACCATCAGCTGTCCTGGCAGCTATCGAGGATACCCTGTTGGGTCACTTCAGATCCAATGCCCATTGAGCCAACTGGGATGGAATCAAGCAGCTTGAGCAGCCACACAAAACTAACATGGAGCTCCTCACTCAAGGCGTTCAAAAACCCCATGGCCAAAGACAATTTCAGTGCCCAAACCATTTCCCGCTGCCATGGAAACCAAGTGCTCTGGCAGCACATATGTCTGAAAGTGGATATAACATCTAGGAAAGTTAGTGTGCTGGTGAATGGCAACTGCCCGAAGCAGCAGCACAGCTCTTCCAGTGCCAAAACAACTCCACCTGCCCTATGAACTTCACATAGCATCAGCTCTTCTGGCAGCGATCTAGGAAACCCTGTTGGGTCACGTTCGGTCCCATGCCCATTGAGCCCAGGCGGATGGAAACAAGCAGCTTGAGCACCCACACAAAACGAACATGGAGCTCATCACTCAAGGCGCTCAAAACCCCACAGCCAACGACAAGTTCAGTGCCCAAGACATTTCCTGCTGCCATGGAAACCAAGTGCTCTGGCAGCACATATGTCTGAAAGTGTATATGACACCAAGGGAACTCTGATTGGTGGTGAATGACAACTGCCTGAAGCAGCAGCACAGCTCTTCTACAGCAAAACAACTCCACCTGCCTCGTGAAGTTCACATACCATCAGCTGTCCTGGCGGCTATCTAGGAAATCCTGTTGGGTCACTTAATGTCCCATGCCCATTGAGCCCATTGGGATGGAATCACGCAGCTTGAGCACCCACACAAAACGAACATGGAGCTCCTCACTCAAGGCGCTCAAAACTTTACAGCCAAAGACAAGTTCAGTGCACAAGCCATTTCCCGCTGCCATGGAAACCAAGTGCTCTTGCACCACATATGTCTGAAAGTGGATATAACATCTAGGGAAGGGAGTGTGCTGGTCAATGGCACCTGTCCGAAGCAGCAGCACAGCTCTTCCAGTGCCAAAACAATTCCACCTGCTATATGTACTTCACATACCATCAGCTCTTCTGGCAGCTATCTAGGAAAAACTGTTGGGTCACTTCCAGTCCCATGCCCATTGAGCCCATTGGGATGGAATCAAGTAGCTTGAGCACACACACAAAACGAACATGGAGCTCCTCACTCAAGGCGCTCAAAATCCCACAGCAAAGGAAAAGTTCAGTGCCCAAGCCATTTCCCGCTGCCATGGAAACCAAGTGCTCTGTCAGCACATATGTCTGAAAGTGGATATGACACCTAGGGAAGGGAGTGTGGTGGTGAATGGCAACTGCCTGAAGCAGCAGCACAGCTCTTCCAGTGCTAAAACAACTCCACCTGCCTCATGAACTTCACATGCCATCAGCTGTCCTGGCAGCTATCTTGGAAACGATGTTGGGTCACTTCCGGTCCCATAATCATTGAGCCCGGTGGGATGTAATCAAGCAGCTTGAGCACCCACAGAAAACGATCATCTAGCTCCTTACTCAAGGCGCTCAAAACCCCACAGCCAAAGACACGGTCAGTGCCATGCCATTTCCCGCTGCCATGGAAACCAAGTGCTCTGGCAGCACATATGCCTGAAAGTGGATATGACACCTATGGAACTCTGTGTGCTATTGAATGGCAACTGGTCGAAGCAGCAGCACAGCTCTTCCAGTGCCAGAACAACTCCAACTGCGTCATGAAGTTGAGAAACCATCAGCTGTCCTGGCAGCTACCTAGGAAACCCTGGTGAGTCAGTTCCGGTCCCATGTCCACTCAGCTCATGGGATGGAATCAAGCAGCTTGAGCACCCACACAAAACGAACATGGAGATCCTCATTCAAGGCGCTCAATTCCCCACAGCCAAAGACAAGTTCAGTGCCCAAGCCATTTCCTGCTGACATGGAAACCAAGTGCTCTGGTAGCACATATGTCTGAAAGTGGATATGACACCTAGGGAAGGGAGTGTGGTGGTGATTGGCAAATGCCCCAAGTAGCAGCACAGCTCTTCCAGTGCCAAAACAACTCCACCTGCCTCATGAACTCCACATACCACCAGCTGTCCTGGCAGCTATGGAATCAAGCAGCTTCAGCACCCACACAAAACGAACATGGACCTCCTCACTCAAGGTGCTCAAATCCCCTCAGAAAAAGACAAGTTCAGTGCCCAAGCCATGTCCCGCTGCCATGGAAACCAAGTGCTCTGGCAGCACATATGTCTGAAAGTGGATATGACACCTAGGGAACTTGGTGTGGTGGTGAGTGGCAATGGCCGAAGCAGCTGCATGCCCTTCCAGTGCCAAAACAACTCCACCTGCCTCATGAACTTCACAGACCATCAGCTGTCCTGGCAGCTATCTAGGAAACCCTGTTGGGTCACTTCCTGTCCCATGCCCATTGAGCCCAGGGGGATGGAATCAAGCAGCTTGAGCACCCACACAAAATGAACATGGAGCTCCTCACTCAAGGCGCTAAAATCCCCATAGCCAAGGACAAGTTCAGTGCTCAAGCCATTTCCCGCTGCCATGGAATCCAAGTGCTCTGGCAGCACATATATGTGAAAGTGGATATGACACCTATGGAACTCTGTGTGGTGGTGAATGGCAACTGCCCCAAGCAGCTGCACACTCTTCCAGTACCAAAACAACTCCACCTGCCTCATGAACTTCACATACCATCAGCTGTCCTGGCAGATAGCTAGGAAAAACTGGTTAGTCACTTCCGTTCCCATGCCCATTGAGTCCAGTGGGATGGAATCAAGCAGCTTGAGCACCCACACAAAACGAACATGGAGCTCCTCACTCAAGGCGCTCAAATCCCCAGAACCGAAGACAAGTTCAGTGCCCAGGCCATTTCCCGCTGCCATGGAAACCAAGTGCTCTGGCAGCACATATGTCTGAAAGTGGATATGACACCTAGGGAAGGGAGTGTGGTGGTGAATGGCAACTGCCCGAAGCAGCTGCACAGCTCTTCCAGTGCCAAAACAATTCCACCTGCCTCATGAACTTCACATACCATCAGCTGTCTTGCCAGCTATCTTGAAAACCCTGTTGGGTCACTTCGGGTCCCATGCCCATTTAGCTTAGCGGGATGGAATTAAGCAGCTTGACCACCCACACAACACTAACATGGAGCTCCTCACTCAAGGCCCTGAAAACTCCACAGGCAAAGATAAGTTCAGTGCCATGACATTTCCCGCTGCCATGGAAACCAAGTGCTTCGGCAGCACATATGTCTGAAAATGAATATGACACCTAAGGAAGGGAGTGTGGTGGTGAATGGCAACTGCCCGAAGCAGCAGCACATCTCTTCCAGTGCCAAAACAACTCCACCTGCCTCATGAACTTCACATCCCATCAGCTGTCCTGGCAGCTATCGAGGATACCCTGTTGGGTCACTTCCCGTCCCATGCTCATTGATCCAAGTTGGATGGAATCAAGCAGCTTGAGCACCCACACAAAACCAACATGGAGCTCCTCACTCAAGGCGCTCAAAACTCCACAGGCAAAGATAAGTTCAGTGCCCAAGCCATTTCCCGCTGCCATGGAAACCAAGCGCTCCGGCAGCACATATGTCTGAAAGTGGATATGACACCTAGGGAAGGGAGTGTGGGGGTGAATGGCAACTGCCCGAAGCATCAGCACAGCTCTTCCAGTGCCAAAACAACTCCAACTGCCTCATGAACTTCACATGCCATCAGCTGTTCGGGCAGCTATCTAGGAAACCCTGTTGGGTCACTTCCGGTCCCATGCCCATTGAGCCCAGAGGGATGGAATCAAGCAGCTTGAGCAACCACGTAAAACGAACATGGAGCTCCTCAAGGCACTCAAAACCCCACAGCCAAAAACAAATTCAGTGCCCAAGCCATTTCCCGCTGCCATGGAAACCAAGTGCTCTGTCAGCACATATGTCTGAAAGTGGATATGACACCTAGGGAAGGGAGTGTGGTGGTGAATGGCAACTGCCCGAAGCAGCAGCACAGCTCTTCCAGTGCCAAAATAACTCCACCTGTCTCATGAACTTCACATACCATCAGCTGTCCTGGCAGCTCTCTAGGAAACCCTGTTGGGTCACTTCTGTTGCAATGCACATTGAGGTTAGCGGGATGGAATTAAGCAGCTTGATCACGCACATAAAACGATCATGGAGCTCCTCACTCAAGGCGATCAAATCCCCACAGCCAAGGACAAGTTCAGTGCCCAAGCCATTTCCCGCTGCCATGGAAACCACGTGCTCTGGCAGCACATATGTCTGAAAGTGGATATGACACCTATGGAACTCTGTGTGGTGGTGAATGGCAACTGCCCGAAGAAGCTGCATACTCTTCCAGTGCCAAAACAACTCCACCTGCCTCATGAACTTCACATACCATCAGCTGTCCTGGGAGCTATCTAGGAAACCCTGTTGGGTCACTTCCGGTCCGATGCCAATTGATGCCAGGGGGATGGAATCAAGCAGCTTGAGCACCCACACAAAACGAACATGGAGCTCCTCACTCAAGGCGCTCAAAACTCCACAGCCAAAGACAATTTCAGTGCCCAAGCCATTTCCCGCTGCCATGGAAACCAAGTGCTCTGGCAGCACATATGTATGAAAGTGGATATGACACCTAGGGAAGGGAATGTGGTGGTGAATGGCAACTGCCCGAAGCAGCAGCACAGCTCTTCCAGTGCCAAAACAACTCCACCTGCCTCATGAACTTCACATACCATAAGCTCTCTTGGCAGCTATCTAGGAAACCCTGTTGGGTCACTTCCGGTCCCATGCCCATTGAGCTTAGTGGGATGGAATTAAGCAGCTTGACCACCCACACAAAACTAACATGGAGCTCCTCACTCAAGGCGCTCAAATCCCCACAGCCAAAGACAAGTTCAGTGCCAAAGCCTTTTCCCGCTGCCATGGAAACCAAGTGCTCTGGCAGCACATATACCTGAAAGTGGATATGACACCTAGGGAAGGGAGTGTGGTGGTGAATGGCAACTGGCCGAAACAGCTCCACAGCTCTTCCAGTGCCAAAACAACTCCACCTGCCTCATGAACTTCACATACCATCAGCTGTCCTGGCAGCTATGTAGGAAACCCTGTTGGATCACTTCCGGTCCCATGCCCATTGAGCCCAGTGGGATGGAATCAAGCAGCTTGAGCACCCACACAAAACGAACATGGAACTCCTCACTCAAGGCGCTCAAATCCCCACAGCCAAAGACAAGTTCAGTGGTCAAGCCATTTCCCGCTGACATGGAAACCAAGTGCTCTGGCAGCACATATACCTGAAAGTGGATATGACACCTAGGGAAGGGAGTGTGGTGGTGAATGGCAACTGGCCGAAACAGCTCCACAGCTCTTCCAGTGCCAAAACAACTCCACCTGCCTAATGAACTTCACATACCATCAGCTGTCTTGGCAGCTATCTAGGAAACCCTGTTGGGTCACTTCCGGTCCGATGTAAATTGAGCTAAGCGGGATGGAATTAAGCAGCTTGAGCAAGCCACACAAAACAATCATGGAGCTCCTCACTCAAGGCGCTCAAAACTCCACAGCCAAAGACATTTTAAGTGCCAAAGCCATTTCCAGTTGCCATGGAAACCAAGTGCTCTGGCAGCACATATGTCTGAAAGTGGATATGACACCTAGGGAATGGAGTGTGGTGGTGAATGGCAACTGGCCGAAACAGCTGCATGCCCTTCCAGTGCCAAAACAACTCCACCTGCCTCATGAACTTCACATACCATCAGCTGTCCTGGCAGCTATCTAGGAAACCCTGTTGGGTCACTATCGGTCCCATGCCTACTCATCCCAGTAGGATGGGTTCAAGCAGCTTGAGCACACACACAAAACTAACATGGAGCTCCTCACTCAAGGCGCTCAAATCCCCAAAGCCAAAGACAAGTTCAGTGATTAAGCCATTTACCGCTGCCATGGAAGGCAAGTGCTCTGTCAGCACATATGTCTGAAAGTGGATATGACACCTAGGGAAGGGAGTGTGGTGGTGAATGGCAACTGCCCGAAGCAGCAGCACAGCTCTTCCAGTGCCAAAACAACTCCACCTGACTCATGAACTTCACATACCATCAGCTGTCATGGCAGCTATCTAGGAAACCCTGTTGGGTCACCTTCGGTCCCATGCCCACTCAGCCCAGTAGGATAGATTCAAGCAGCTTGAGCACAAACACAAAACTAACATGGAGCTCCTCACTCAAGGTGCTCAAATACCCACAGGCAAAGACAAGTTCAGTGCCATGCCATTTCCGGCTGCCATGGAAACCACGTGCTCAGGCAGCACATATGTCTGAAAGTGCATATGACACCTAGGGAAGGGAGTTTGGTGGTGAATGGCAGCTGGCCGAAGCAGCTGCATACTCTTCCAGTGCCAAAACAACTCCACCTGCCTCCTGAACTTCACATACCATCAGCTATCCTGGTAGCTATCGACGATACCCTGTTGGGTCACTCCCTGCCCAATGTCCATTGAGCCCAGGGGGATGGAATCATGCAGCTTGAGCACCCACACAAAGCTAACATGGAGCTCCTCACTCAAGGTGCTAAAAACCCCACAGCCAAAGACAATTTCAGTGCCCAAGCCATTTCCCGCTGCCATGGAAACCAAGTGCTCTGGCAGCACATATGTCTGATAGTGGTTATGACACCTAGGGAAGGGAGTGTGGTGGTGAATGGCAACTGGCCGAAACAGCTCCACAGCTCTTCCAGTGCCAAAACAACTCCACCTGTCTCATGAACTTCACATACCATCAGCTGTCCTGGCAGCTATCAAAGAAACTCTGTTGGGTCACTTGCGGTCCCATGCCCATTGAGCCCAGTGGGATGGAATCAAGCAGCTTGGGCACACAAAAAAAAACGATCAGGAAGCTCCTCAGTCAAGGCGCTCAAAACTCCACATTCTAAGACAAGTTCAGTGCCCAAGCCATGACATTTCCCGCTGCCATGGAAACCAAGTGCTCTGGCAGCACATATGTCTGAAAGTGTATACGACATATAAGGAAGTCTGTGTGGTGGTGAATGGCAACTGCCCGAGGCAGCAGTACAGCTCTTCCAGTGCCAAAACAACTCCACCTGCCTCATGAACTTCACATACCATCAGCTGTCCTTTCAGCTATCTAGGAAAAACTGGTTACTCACTTCCGATCACATGCCCATTGAGCCCAGTGGGATGGAATCAAGCAGCTTGAGCACCCACACAAAGCTAACATGGAGCTCCTCACTCAAGGCGATCAAATCCCTACAGCCAAGGACAAGTTCAGTGCCCAAGCCATTTCCCGCTGACATGGAAACCAAGTGCTTTGGCAGCACATATGTCTGAAAGTGGATATGACACCTAGGGAAGGGAGTGTGGTGGTGAATGGCAACTGCCCGAAGCAGCAGCACAGCTCTTCCAGTGCCAAAACAACTACACCTGCCTCATGAACTTCACATACAATCAACTGTCCTGGCAGCTATCTAGGAAACCCTGTTGGGTCACTTCCGGTCCCATGCCCATTGAGCCCAGTGGGATGGAATCAAGCAGCTTAAGCACCCACACAAAACGAACATGGAGCTCCTCACTCAAGGCGCTCAAAACTCCACATCCAAAGACAAGTTCAGTGCCCAAGCCATTTCCCGCTGCTATGGAAACCAAGTGCTCTGGCAGCACATATGTCTGAAAGTGGATATGACACCCATGGAACTCTGTTTGGTGGTGAATGGCAACTGCCCGAAGCAGCTGCATACTCTTCCAGTGCCAAAACAACTCCACCTGCCTCATGAACTTCACATACCATCAGCTGTCCTGGCAGCTATCTAGGAAACCATGTTGGGTCACTCCCTGCCCAATGTCCATTGAGCCCAGTGGGATGGAATCAAGCAGCTTGAGCACCCACACAACACTAACATGGAGCTCCTCACTCAAGGCGCTCAAATCCCCACAGCCAAAGACAAGTTCAGTGCCATGCCATTTCCCGCTGCCATGGAAACCAAGTGCTCTGTCAGCACATATGTCTGAAAGTGCATATGACACCTAGGGAAGGGAGTGTGCTGGTGAATGGCAACTGCCCGAAGCAGCAGCACAGCTCTTCCAGTGCCAAAACAACTCCACCTGCCTCATGAACTTCACATACCATCAGCTGTCCTGGCAGCTATCAAGGAAACTCTGTTGGGTCACTTCCGGTCCCATGCCCATTGAGCCCAGTGGGATGGAATCAAGCAGCTTGAGCACCCACACAAAATGATCATGGAGCTCCTCAGTAAAGGCGCTCAAAAATCAACAGTCTAAGACAAGTTCAGTGCCCAAGCCATTTCCCGCTGCCATGGAAACCAAGTGCTCTGGCAGCACATATGTCTGAAAGTGGATATGACACCTAGGGAAGGGAGTGTGGTGGTGAATGACAACTACCCGAGGCAGCAGCACAGCTCTTCCAGTGCCAAAACAACTCCACCTGCCTCATGAACTTCACATACCATCAGCTGTCCTGGCAGGTATCTATGAAAAACTGGTTAGTCACTTGCGGTCCCATGCCCATTGAGCCCAGTGGGATGGAATCAATCAGCTTGAGCACCCACACAACACTAACATGGAGCTCCTCACTCAAGGCGCTCAAAACTCCACAGGAAAAGATAAGTTCAGTGCCCAAGCCATTTCCCGCTGCTATGGAAACCAAGCGCTCTGGCAGCACATATGTCTGAAAGTGGATATGACACCTATGGAACTCTGTGTGCTATTGAATGGCAACTGGCCGAAGCAGCTGCATACTCTTCCAGTGCCAAAACAACTCCACCTGCCTCATGAACTTCACATACCATCAGCTGTCCTGGCAGCTATCTAGGAAACCCTGTTGGGTCACTTCCTGTCCCATGCCCATTGAGCCCAGTGGGATGGAATCAAGCAGTTTGAGCACCCACACAACACTAACATGGAGCTCCTCACTCAAGGCGCTCAAATCCCCACAGCCTAAGACAAGTTCAGTGCCCAAGCAATTTCCCGCTGCCATGGAAACCAAGTGCTCTGTCAGCACATATGTCTGAAAGTGGATATGACACCTAGGGAAGGGAGTGTGGTGGTGAATGGCAACTGCCCGAAGCAGCAGCACAGCTCTTCCAGTGCCAAAACAACTCCACCTGCCTCATGAACTTCACATACACTCAGCTGTCCTGGCAGGTATCCAGGAAAAACTGGTTAGTCACTTGCGGTCCAATGCCCATTGAGCCCAGTGGGATGGAATCAAGCAGCTTGAGCACACACACAAAACGAACATGGAGCTCCTCACTCAAGGCGCTCAAAATCCCACAGCCAAGGACAAGTTCAGTGCCCAAGCCATTTCCCGCTGCCATGGAAACCAAGTGCTCTGGCAGCACATATGTCTGAAAGTGGATATGACACCTAGGGAAGGGAGTGTGGTGGTGAATGGCAACTGCCTGAAGCAGCAGCACAGCTCTTCCAGTGCTAAAACAACTCCACCTGCCTCATGAACTTCACATGCCATCAGCTGTCCTGGCAGCTATCTTGGAAACGATGTTGGGTCACTTCCGGTCCCATAATCATTGAGCCCGGTGGGATGTAATCAAGCAGCTTGAGCACCCACAGAAAACGATCATGGAGCTCCTTACTCACGGCGCTCAAAACCCCACAGCCAAAGACAAGGTCAGTGCCATGCCATTTCCCGCTGCCATGGAAACCAAGTGCTCTGGCAGCACATATGCCTGAAAGTGGATATGACACCTATGTAACTCTGTGAGCTATTGAATGGCAACTGGTCGAAGCAGCAGCACAGCTCTTCCAGTGCCAGAACAACTCCAACTGCGTCATGAAGTTGAGAAACCATCAGCTGTCCTGGCAGCTACCTAGGAAACCCTGGTGAGTCAGTTCCGGTCCCATGCCCACTCAGCTCATGGGATGGAATCAAGCAGCTTGAGCACCCACACAAAACTAACATGGAGCTCCTCACTCAAGGCGCTCAAATTCCAACACCCAAAGGCAAGTTCAGTGCCATGCCATTTCCTGCTGACATGGAAACCAAGTGCTCTGGTAGCACATATGTCTGAAAGTGGATATGACACCTAGGGAAGGGAGTGTGGTGGTGATTGGCAAATGCCCCAAGTAGCAGCACAGCTCTTCCAGTGCCAAAACAACTCCACCTGCCTCATGAACTCCACATACCACCAGCTGTCCTGGCAGCTATGGAATCAAGCAGCTTCAGCACCCACACAAAACGAACATGGACCTCCTCACTCAAGGTGCTCAAATCCCCTCAGAAAAAGACAAGTTCAGTGCCCAAGCCATGTCCCGCTGCCATGGAAACCAAGTGCTCTGGCAGCACATATGTCTGAAAGTGGATATGACACCTAGGGAACTTGGTGTGGTGGTGAGTGGCAATGGCCGAAGCAGCTGCATGCCCTTCCAGTGCCAAAACAACTCCACCTGCCTCATGAACTTCACAGACCATCAGCTGTCCTGGCAGCTATCTAGGAAACCCTGTTGGGTCACTTCCTGTCCCATGCCCATTGAGCCCAGGGGGATGGAATCAAGCAGCTTGAGCACCCACACAAAATGAACATGGAGCTCCTCACTCAAGGCGCTAAAATCCCCATAGCCAAGGACAAGTTCAGTGCTCAAGCCATTTCCCGCTGCCATGGAAACAAAGTCCTCTGGCAGCACATATGTCTGAAAGTGGATATGACACCTATGGAACTCTGTCTGGTGGAGAATGGCAACTGCCCGAAGCAGCAGCACAGCTCTTCCAGTGCCAAAACAACTCCACCTGCCTCATGAACTTCACATACCATCAGCTGTCTTGTCAGCTCTCGAGGATACGCTGTGGGTTCACTTCCGGTCCATTGGCCATTGAGCCCAGAGGGATGCAATCAAGCAGCTTCAGCACGCACAAAAAACCTACATGGAGCTCCTCACTCAAGGCGATCAAAAGCCCCAAGGCCAAAGACAAGTTCAGTGCCCAAGCCATTTCCCGCTGCCATGGAATCCAAGTGCTCTGGCAGCACATATATGTGAAAGTGGATATGACACCTATGGAACTCTGTGTGGTGGTGAATGGCAACTGCCCCAAGCAGCTGCACACTCTTCCAGTACCAAAACAACTCCACCTGCCTCATGAACTTCACATACCATCAGCTGTCCTGGCAGATAGCTAGGAAAAACTGGTTAGTCACTTCCGTTCCCATGCCCATTGAGTCCAGTGGGATGGAATCAAGCAGCTTGAGCACCCACACAAAACGAACATGGAGCTCCTCACTCAAGGCGCTCAAATCCCCAGAACCGAAGACAAGTTCAGTGCCCAGGCCATTTCCCGCTGCCATGGAAACCAAGTGCTCTGGCAGCACATATGTCTGAAAGTGGATATGACACCTAGGGAAGGGAGTGTGGTGGTGAATGGCAACTGCCCGAAGCAGCTGCACAGCTCTTCCAGTGCCAAAACAACTCCACCTGCCTCATGAACTTCACATACCATCAGCTGTCTTGCCAGCTATCTTGAAAACCCTGTTGGGTCACTTCGGGTCCCATGCCCATTTAGCTTAGCGGGATGGAATTAAGCAGCTTGACCACCCACACAACACTAACATGGAGCTCCTCACTCAAGGCGCTGAAAACTCCACAGGCAAAGATAAGTTCAGTGCCATGCCATTTCCCGCTGCCATGGAAACCAAGTGCTCTGGCAGCACATATGTCTGAAAATGAATATGACACCTAAGGAAGGGAGTGTGGTGGTGAATGGCAACTGCCCGAAGCAGCAGCACAGCTCTTCCAGTGCCAAAACAACTCCACCTGCCTCATGAACTTCACATACCATCAGCTGTCCTGGCAGCTATCGAGGATACCCTGTTGGGTCACTTCCCGTCCCATGCTCATTGATCCAAGTTGGATGGAATCAAGCAGCTTGAGCACCCACACAAAACCAACATGGAGCTCCTCACTCAAGGCGCTCAAAACTCCACAGGCAAAGATAAGTTCAGTGCCCAAGCCATTTCCCGCTGCCATGGAAACCAAGGGCTCCGGCAGCACATATGTCTGAAAGTGGATATGACACCTAGGGAAGGGAGTGTAGGGGTGAATGGCAACTGCCCGAAGCATCAGCACAGCTCTTCCAGTGCCAAAACAACTCCACCTGCCTCATGAACTTCACATGCCATCAGCTGTTCGGGCAGCTATCTAGGAAACCCTGTTGGGTCACTTCCGGTCCCATGCCCATTGAGCCCAGAGGGATGGAATCAAGCAGCTTGAGCAACCACGTAAAACGAACATGGAGCTCCTCAAGGCACTCAAAACCCCACAGCCAAAAACAAATTCAGTGCCCAAGCCATTTCCCGCTGCCATGGAAACCAAGTGCTCTGTCAGCACATATGTCTGAAAGTGGATATGACACCTAGGGAACGGAGTGTGGTGGTGAATGGCAACTGCCCGAAGCAGCAGCACAGCTCTTCCAGTGCCAAAATAACTCCACCTGTCTCATGAACTTCACATACCATCAGCTGTCCTGGCAGCTCTCGAGGAAACCCTGTTGGGACACTTCTGTTCCAATGCACATTGAGCTTAGCGGGATGGAATTAAGCAGCTTGATCACGCACATAAAACGATCATGGAGCTCCTCACTCAAGGCGATCAAATCCCCACAGCCAAGGACAAGTTCAGTGCCCAAACCATTTCCCGCTGCCATGGAAACCACGTGCTCTGGCAGCACATATGTCTGAAAGTGGATATGACACCTATGGAACTCTGTGTGGTGGTGAATGGCAACTGCCCGAAGAAGCTGCATACTCTTCCAGTGCCAAAACAACTCCACCTGCCTCATGAACTTCACATACCATCAGCTGTCCTGGCAGCTATCTAGGAAACCCTGTTGGCTCACTTCCGGTCCGATGCCAATTGAGGCCAGGGGGATGGAATCAAGCAGCTTGAGCACCCACACAAAACGAACATGGAGCTCCTCACTCAAGGCGCTCAAAACTCCACATCCAAAGACAATTTCAGTGCCCAAGCCATTTCCCGCTGCCATGGAAACCAAGTGCTTTGGCAGCAAATATGTATGAAAGTGGATATGACACCTAGGGAAGGGAGTGTGGTGGTGAATGGCAACTGCCCGAAGCAGCAGCACATCTCTTCCAGTGCCAAAACAACTCCACCTGCCTCATGAACTTCACATACCATAAGCTCTCTTGGCAGCTATCTAGGAAACCCTGTTGGGTCACTTCCGGTCCCATGCCCATTGAGCTTAGTGGGATGGAATTAAGCAGCTTGACCACCCACACAAAACTAACATGGAGCTCCTCACTCAAGGCGCTCAAATCCCCACAGCCAAAGACAAGTTCAGTGCCAAAGCCTTTTCCCGCTGCCATGGAAACCAAGTGCTCTGGCAGCACATATGTCTGAAAGTGGATATGACACCTAGGGAAGGGAGTGTGGTGGTGAATGGCAACTGCCCGAGGCAAGTGCTCAGCTCTTCCAGTGCCAAAACAACTCCACCTGCCTCATGAACTTCACATACCATCAGCTGTCCTGGCAGCTATGTAGGAAACCCTGTTGGATCACTTCCGGTCCCATGCCCATTGAGGCCAGTAGGATGGAATCAAGCAGCTTGAGCACCCACACAAAACGAACATGGAACTCCTCACTCAAGGCGCTCAAATCCCCACAGCCAAAGACAAGTTCAGTGGTCAAGCCATTTCCCGCTGCCATGGAAACCAAGTGCTCTGGCAGCACATATGTCTGAAAGTGGATATGACACCTAGGGAAGGGAGTGTGGTGGTGAATGGCAACTGGCCGAAACAGCTCCACAGCTCTTCCAGTGCCAAAACAACTCCACCTGCCTCATGAACTTCACATACCATCAGCTGTCCTGGCAGCTATGTAGGAAACCCTGTTGGATCACTTCCGGTCCCATGCCCATTGAGCCCAGTGGGATGGAATCAAGCAGCTTGAGCACCCACACAAAACGAACATGGAACTCCTCACTCAAGGCGCTCAAATCCCCACAGCCAAAGACAAGTTCAGTGGTCAAGCCATTTCCCGCTGCCATGGAAACCAAGTGCTCTGGCAGCACATATACCTGAAAGTGGATATGACACCTAGGGAAGGGAGTGTGGTGGTGAATGGCAAGTGCCCGAAGCAGCAGCACAGCTCTTGAAGTGCCAAAACAACTCCACCTGCCTAATGAACTTCACATACCATCAGCTGTCTTGGCAGCTATCTAGGAAACCCTGTTGGGTCACTTCCGGTCCGATGTAAATTGAGCTTAGCGGGATGGAATTAAGCAGCTTGAGCAAGCCACACAAAACAATCATGGAGCTCCTCACTCAAGGCGCTCAAAACTCCACAGCCAAAGACATTTTAAGTGATAAAGCCATTTCCAGTTGCCATGGAAACCAAGTGCTCTGGCAGCACATATGTCTGAAAGTGGATATGACACCTAGGGAATGGAGTGTGGTGGTGAATGGCAACTGGCCGAAACAGCTGCATGCCCTTCCAGTGCCAAAACAACTCCACCTGCCTCATGAACTTCACATACCATCAGCTGTCATGGCAGCTATCCAGGAAACCCTGTTGGGTCACTATCGGTCCCATGCCTACTCATCCCAGTAGGATGGGTTCAAGCAGCTTGAGCACACACACAAAACTAACATGGAGCTCCTCACTCAAGGCGCTCAAATCCCCAAAGCCAAAGACAAGTTCAGTGATTAAGCCATTTACCGCTGCCATGGAAGGCAAGTGCTCTGTCAGCACATATGTCTGAAAGTGGATATGACACCTAGAGAAGGGAGTGTGGTGGTGAATGGCAACTGCCCGAAGCAGCAGCACAGCTCTTCCAGTGCCAAAACAACTCCACCTGACTCATGAACTTCACATACCATCAGCTGTCATGGCAGCTATCTAGGAAACCCTGTTGGGTCACCTTCGGTCCCATGCCCACTCAGCCCAGTAGGATAGAATCAAGCAGCTTGAGCACAAACACAAAACTAACATGGAGCTCCTCACTCAAGGTGCTCAAATACCCACAGGCAAAGACAAGTTCAGTGCCATGCCATTTCCGGCTGCCATGGAAACCACGTGCTCAGGCAGCACATATGTCTGAAAGTGCATATGACCCCTAGGGAAGGGAGTTTGGTGGTGAATGGCAGCTGGCCGAAGCAACTGTATACTCTTCCAGTGCCAAAACAACTCCACCTGCCTCCTGAACTTCACATACCATCAGCTATCCTGGTAGCTATCGACGATACCCTGTTGGGTCACTCCCTGCCCAATGTCCATTGAGCCCAGGGGGATGGAATCATGCAGCTTGAGCACCCACACAAAGCTAACATGGAGCTCCTCACTCAAGGTGCTCAAAACCCCACAGCCAAAGACAATTTCAGTGCCCAAGCCATTTCCCGCTGCCATGGAAACCAAGTACTCTGGCAGCACATATGTCTGATAGTGGTTATGACACCTAGGGAAGGGAGTGTGGTGGTGAATGGCAACTGGCCGAAACAGCTCCACAGCTCTTCCAGTGCCAAAACAACTCCACCTGCCTCATGAACTTCACATACCATCAGCTGTCCTGGCAGCTATCAAAGAAACTCTGTTGGGTCACTTCCGGTCCCATGCCCATTGAGCCCAGTGGGATGGAATCAAGCAGCTTGGGCACACAAAAAAAACGATCAGGAAGCTCCTCAGTCAAGGCGCTCAAAACTCCACATTCTAAGACAAGTTCAGTGCCCAAGCCATGACATTTCCCGCTGCCATGGAAACCAAGTGCTCTGGCAGCACATATGTCTGAAAGTGTATACGACATATAAGGAAGTCTGTGTGGTGGTGAATGGCAACTGCCCGAGGCAGCAGTACAGCTCTTCCAGTGCCAAAACAACTCCACCTGCCTCATGAACTTCACATACCATCAGCTGTCCTTTCAGCTATCTAGGAAAAACTGGTTACTCACTTCCGGTCACATGCCCATTGAGCCCAGTGGGATGGAATCAAGCAGCTTGAGCACCCACACAAAGCTAACATGGAGCTCCTCACTCAAGGCGATCAAATCCCTACAGCCAAGGACAAGTTCAGTGCCCAAGCCATTTCCCGCTGACATGGAAACCAAGTGCTTTGGCAGCACATATGTCTGAAAGTGGATATGACACCTAGGGAAGGGAGTGTGGTGGTGAATGGCAACTGCTCGAAGCAGCAGCACAGCTCTTCCAGTGCCAAAACAACTACACCTGCCTCATGAACTTCACATACAATCAACTGTCCTGGCAGCTATCTAGGAAACCCTGTTGGGTCACTTCCGGTCCCATGCCCATTGAGCCCAGTGGGATGGAATCAAGCAGCTTAAGCACCCACACAAAACGAACATGGAGCTCCTCACTCAAGGCGCTCAAAACTCCACATCCAAAGACAAGTTCAGTGCCCAAGCCATTTCCCGCTGCTATGGAAACCAAGTGCTCTGGCAGCACATATGTCTGAAAGTGGATATGACACCCATGGAACTCTGTTTGGTGGTGAATGGCAACTGCCCGAAGCAGCTGTATACTCTTCCAGTGCCAAAACAACTCCACCAGCCTCATGAACTTCACATACCATCAGCTGTCCTGGCAGCTATCTAGGAAACCATGTTGGGTCACTCCCTGCCCAATGTCCATTGAGCCCAGTGGGATGGAATCAAGCAGCTTGAGCACCCACACAACACTAACATGGAGCTCCTCACTCAAGGCGCTCAAATCCCCACAGCCAAAGACAAGTTCAGTGCCATGCCATTTCCCGCTGCCATGGAAACCAAGTGCTCTGTCAGCACATATGTCTGAAAGTGCATATGACACCTAGGGAAGGGAGTGTGCTGGTGAATGGCAACTGCCCGAAGCAGCAGCACAGCTCTTCCAGTGCCAAAACAACTCCACCTGCCTCATGAACTTCACATACCATCAGCTGTCCTGGCAGCTATCAAGGAAACTCTGTTGGGTCACTTCCGGTCCCATGCCCATTGAGCCCAGTGGGATGGAATCAAGCAGCTTGAGCACCCACACAAAATGATCATGGAGCTCCTCAGTAAAGGCGCTCAAAACTCAACAGTCTAAGACAAGTTCAGTGCCCAAGCCATTTCCCGCTGCCATGGAAACCAAGTGCTCTGGCAGCACATATGTCTGAAAGTGGATATGACACCTAGGGAAGGGAGTGTGGTGGTGAATGACAACTGCCCGAGGCAGCAGCACAGCTCTTCCAGTGCCAAAACAACTCCACCTGCCTCATGAACTTCACATACCATCAGCTGTCCTGGCAGGTATCTATGAAAAACTGGTTAGTCACTTGCGGTCCCATGCCCATTGAGCCCAGTGGGATGGAATCAATCAGCTTGAGCACCCACACAACACTAACATGGAGCTCCTCACTCAAGGCGCTCAAAACTCCACAGGAAAAGATAAGTTCAGTGCCCAAGCCATTTCCCGCTGCTATGGAAACCAAGCGCTCTGGCAGCACATATGTCTGAAAGTGGATATGACACCTAGGGAACTCTGTGTGCTATTGAATGGCAACTGGCCGAAACAGCTGCATACTCTTCCAGTGCCAAAACAACTCCACCTGCCTCATGAACTTCACATACCATCAGCTGTCCTGGCAGCTATCTAGGAAACCCTGTTGGGTCACTTCCTGTCCCATGCCCATTGAGCCCAGTGGGATGGAATCAAGCAGTTTGAGCACCCACACAACACTAACATGGAGCTCCTCACTCAAGGCGCTCAAATCCCCACAGCCTAAGACAAGTTCAGTGCCATGCCATTTCCCGCTGCCATGGAAACCAAGTGCTCTGTCAGCACATATGTCTGAAAGTGGATATGACACCTAGGGAAGGGAGTGTGGTGGTGAATGGCAACTGCCCGAAGCAGCAGCACAGCTCTTCCAGTGCCAAAACAACTCCACCTGCCTCATGAACTTCACATACACTCAGCTGTCCTGGCAGGTATCCAGGAAAAACTGGTTAGTCACTTGCGGTCCAATGCCCATTGAGCCCAGTGGGATGGAATCAATCAGCTTGAGCACCCACACAACACTAACATGGAGCTCCTCACTCAAGGCGCTCAAAACTCCACAGGAAAAGATAAGTTCAGTGCCATGACATTTCCCGCTGCCATGGAAACCAAGTGCTCTGGCAGCACATATGTCTGAAATTGAATATGACACCTAGGGAAGGGAGTGTGGTGGTGAATGGCAACTCCCCGAAGCAGCAGCACAGCTCTTCCAGTGCCAAAACAACTCCACCTGCCTCATGAACTTCACATACAATCAGCTGTCCTGGCAGCTATCTAGGAAACCCTGTTGGGTGACTTCCGGTCCCATGCCCATTGAGCCCAGAGGGATAAAATCAAGCAGCTTGAGCACCCACGCAAAACGAACATGGAGCTCCTCAATCAAGGCGCTCAAACCCCACAGCAAAGACAAGTTCAGGGCCCAAGCCATTTCCCGCTGCCATGGAAACCAAGTGCTCTGGCAGCACATATGTCTGAAAGTGGATATGACACCTAGGGAAGGGAGTGTGGTGGTGAATGGCAACTGCCCGAAGCAGCAGCACAGCTCTTCCAGTGCCAAAACAACTCCACCTGCCTCATGAACTTCACATACACTCAGCTGTCCTGGCAGGTATCCAGGAAAAACTGGTTAGTCACTTGCGGTCCAATGCCCATTGAGCCCAGTGGGATGGAATCAATCAGCTTGAGCACCCACACAACACTAACATGGAGCTCCTCACTCAAGGCGCTCAAAACTCCACAGGAAAAGATAAGTTCAGTGCCATGACATTTCCCGCTGCCATGGAAACCAAGTGCTCTGGCAGCACATATGTCTGAAATTGAATATGACACCTAGGGAAGGGAGTGTGGTGGTGAATGGCAACTCCCCGAAGCAGCAGCACAGCTCTTCCAGTGCCAAAACAACTCCACCTGCCTCATGAACTTCACATACCATCAGCTGTCCTGGCAGCTATCTAGGAATCCCTGTTGGGTCACTTCCTGTCCCATGCCCATTGAGCCCAGTGGGATGGAATCAAGCAGTTTGAGCACCCACACAACACTAACATGGAGCTCCTCACTCAAGGCGCTCAAATCCCCACAGCCTAAGACAAGTTCAGTGCCATGCCATTTCCCGCTGCCATGGAAACCAAGTGCTCTGTCAGCACATATGTCTGAAAGTGGATATGACACCTATGGAACTCTGTGTGGTGGTGAATGGCAACTGCCCGAAGCAGCAGCACAGCTCTTCCAGTGCCAAAACAACTCCACCTGCCTCATGAACTTCACATACACTCAGCTGTCCTGGTAGTTATCGAGGATACCCTGTTGGGTCACTCCCTGCCCAATGTCCATTGAGCGCAGTGGGATGGAATCAAGCAGCTTGAGCACCCACACAAAGCTAACTTGGAGCTCCTCACTTAAGGCGCACAAAACCCCACAGCCAAAGACAAGGACAAGTTCAGATCCCAAGCAATTTCCTGCTGCCATGGAAACCAAGTGCTCAGGCAGCACATATGTCTGAAAGTGGATATGACACCTAGGGAAGGGAGTGTGGTGGTGAATGCAACTGCCCGAAGCAGCAGCACAGCTGTTCCAATGTCAAAACTACTCCACCTGCCTCATGAACTTCACATACCATCAGCTGTCCTGGCAGCTATCTAGGAACCCTGTTGCCTCACTTCCGGTCCCATGCCCAATGAGCCCAGTGGGATGGAATCGAGAAGCTTGAGCACTCACACAAAACTAACATGGAGCTCCTCACTCAAGGTGCTCAAAACTTTAGAGCCAAGGACAAATTCAGTGCCCAAGTCATTTCCCGCTGCCATGGAAACCAAGTGCTCTGGCAGCACATATGTCTGAAAGTGGATATGACACCTAGGGAAGGGAGTGTGGTGGTGAATGGCAACTGCCCGAAGCAGCAGCACAGCTCTTCCAGTGCCAAAACAACTCCACCTGCCTCATGAACTTCACATACCATCAGCTGTCCTGGCAGCTATCTAGGAAACCCTGTTGCCTCACTTCCAGTCCCATGCTCATTGAGACCAGTGGGATGGAATCAAGCAGCTTGAGCACCCACACAAAACGAATATGGAGCTCCTCACTCAAGGCGCTCCAAACCCCACAGCCAAACACAAGTTGAGTGCCCAAGCCATTTCCCGCTGCCATGGAAACCAAGTGCTCTGGCAGCACATATGTCTGAAAATAGATATGACACCTAGGGAAGGGAGTGTGGTGGTGAATGGCAACTGCCCGAAGCAGCAGCACAGCTCTTCCAGTGCCAAAACAACTCCACCTGCCTCATGAACTTCACATACCATCAGCTGTCCTGGCAGCTATCTAGGAAACCCTGTTGCCTCACTTCCGGTCCCCAGCCCATTGAGCCCAGTGGGATGGAATCAAGCAGCTTGAGCACCCACACAAAACGAATGTGGAGCTCCTCACTCAAGGCGCTGAAAACGCCACAGCCAAAGACAAGTTCAGTGCCCAAGCCATTTCCCGCTGTCATGGAAACCAAGTGCTCTGGCAGCACAAATGTCTAAATGTGGATATGACACCTAGGGAAGGGAGTGTGGTGGTGAATGGCAACTGCCCGAAGCAGCAGCACAGTCTTCCAGTGCCAAAAAAACTCCACCTGCCTCATGAACTTCACATACCATCAGCTGTCCTGGCAGCTATCTAGGAAACCCTGTTGCCTCACTTCCGGTCCCATGCCCATTGAGCCCAGTGGGATGGAATCGAGAAGCTTGAGCACTCACAGAAAAAGAAAATGGAGCTCCTCACTAAAGGTGTTCAAAACTTTAAGCCAAGGACAAATTCAGTGACCAAGCCATTTCCCGTTGCCATGGAAACCAAGTGCTCTGGCAGCACATATGTCTGAAAGTGGATAAGTCACCCAGGGAACTCTGTGTGGTGGTGAATGGCAACAGCCCGAAGCAGCAGCACAGCTCTTCCAGTGCCAAAACAACTCCACCTGCCTCATGAACTTCACATACCATCAGCTGTCCTTTCAGCTATCTAGGAAAAACTGGTTACTCACTTCCGGTCACATGCCCATTGAGCCCAGTGGGATGGAATCAAGCAGCTTGAGCACCCACACAAAGCTAACATGGAGCTCCTCACTCAAGGCGATCAAATCCCTACAGCCAAGGACAAGTTCAGTGCCCAAGCCATTTCCCGCTGACATGGAAACCAAGTGCTTTGGCAGCACATATGTCTGAAAGTGGATATGACACCTAGGGAAGGGAGTGTGGTGGTGAATGGCAACTGCTCGAAGCAGCAGCACAGCTCTTCCAGTGCCAAAACAACTACACCTGCCTCATGAACTTCACATACAATCAACTGTCCTGGCAGCTATCTAGGAAACCCTGTTGGGTCACTTCCGGTCCCATGCCCATTGAGCCCAGTGGGATGGAATCAAGCAGCTTAAGCACCCACACAAAACGAACATGGAGCTCCTCACTCAAGGCGCTCAAAACTCCACAGGAAAAGATAAGTTCAGTGCCCAAGCCATTTCCCGCTGCTATGGAAACCAAGTGCTCTGGCAGCACATATGTCTGAAAGTGGATATGACACCCATGGAACTCTGTTTGGTGGTGAATGGCAACTGCCCGAAGCAGCTGCATACTCTTCCAGTGCCAAAACAACTCCACCAGCCTCATGAACTTCACATACCATCAGCTGTCCTGGCAGCTATCTAGGAAACCATGTTGGGTCACTCCCTGCCCAATGTCCATTGAGCCCAGTGGGATGGAATCAAGCAGCTTGAGCACCCACACAACACTAACATGGAGCTCCTCACTCAAGGCGCTCAAATCCCCACAGCCAAAGACAAGTTCAGTGCCATGCCATTTCCCGCTGCCATGGAAACCAAGTGCTCTGTCAGCACATATGTCTGAAAGTGCATATGACACCTAGGGAAGGGAGTGTGCTGGTGAATGGCAACTGCCCGAAGCAGCAGCACAGCTCTTCCAGTGCCAAAACAACTCCACCTGCCTCATGAACTTCACATACCATCAGCTGTCCTGGCAGCTATCAAGGAAACTCTGTTGGGTCACTTCCGGTCCCATGCCCATTGAGCCCAGTGGGATGGAATCAAGCAGCTTGAGCACCCACACAAAATGATCATGGAGCTCCTCAGTAAAGGCGCTCAAAACTCAACAGTCTAAGACAAGTTCAGTGCCCAAGCCATTTCCCGCTGCCATGGAAACCAAGTGCTCTGGCAGCACATATGTCTGAAAGTGGATATGACACCTAGGGAAGGGAGTGTGGTGGTGAATGACAACTGCCCGAGGCAGCAGCACAGCTCTTCCAGTGCCAAAACAACTCCACCTGCCTCATGAACTTCACATACCATCAGCTGTCCTGGCAGGTATCGATGAAAAACTGGTTAGTCACTTGCGGTCCCATGCCCATTGAGCCCAGTGGGATGGAATCAATCAGCTTGAGCACCCACACAAAACTCAAATGGAGCTCCTCACTCAAGGCGCTCAAAACTCCACAGGAAAAGATAAGTTCAGTGCCCAAGCCATTTCCCGCTGCTATGGAAACCAAGCGCTCTGGCAGCACATATGTCTGAAAGTGGATATGACACCTAGGGAACTCTGTGTGCTATTGAATGGCAACTGGCCGAAGCAGCTGCATACTCTTCCAGTGCCAAAACAACTCCACCTGCCTCATGAACTTCACATACCATCAGCTGTCCTGGCAGCTATCTAGGAAACCCTGTTGGGTCACTTCCTGTCCCATGCCCATTGAGCCCAGTGGGATGGAATCAAGCAGTTTGAGCACCCACACAACACTAACATGGAGCTCCTCACTCAAGGCGCTCAAATCCCCACAGCCTAAGACAAGTTCAGTGCCATGCCATTTCCCGCTGCCATGGAAACCAAGTGCTCTGTCAGCACATATGTCTGAAAGTGGATATGACACCTAGGGAAGGGAGTGTGGTGGTGAATGGCAACTGCCCGAAGCAGCAGCACAGCTCTTCCAGTGCCAAAACAACTCCACCTGCCTCATGAACTTCACATACACTCAGCTGTCCTGGCAGGTATCCAGGAAAAACTGGTTAGTCACTTGCGGTCCAATGCCCATTGAGCCCAGTGGGATGGAATCAATCAGCTTGAGCACCCACACAACACTAACATGGAGCTCCTCACTCAAGGCGCTCAAAACTCCACAGGAAAAGATAAGTTCAGTGCCATGACATTTCCCGCTGCCATGGAAACCAAGTGCTCTGGCAGCACATATGTCTGAAATTGAATATGACACCTAGGGAAGGGAGTGTGGTGGTGAATGGCAACTCCCCGAAGCAGCAGCACAGCTCTTCCAGTGCCAAAACAACTCCACCTGCCTCATGAACTTCACATACAATCAGCTGTCCTGGCAGCTATCTAGGAAACCCTGTTGGGTGACTTCCGGTCCCATGCCCATTGAGCCCAGAGGGATAAAATCAAGCAGCTTGAGCACCCACGCAAAACGAACATGGAGCTCCTCAATCAAGGCGCTCAAACCCCACAGCAAAGACAAGTTCAGGGCCCAAGCCATTTCCCGCTGCCATGGAAACCAAGTGCTCTGGCAGCACATATGTCTGAAAGTGGATATGACACCTAGGGAAGGGAGTGTGGTGGTGAATGGCAACTGCCCGAAGCAGCAGCACAGCTCTTCCAGTGCCAAAACAACTCCACCTGCCTCATGAACTTCACATACAATCAACTGTCCTGGCAGCTATCTAGGAAACCCTGTTGGCTCACTTCCGGTCCCATGCCCATTGATCCAAGAGGGATGGAATCAAGCAGCTTGAGCACCCACACAAAACGAACATGGAGCTCCTCACTCAAGGCTCTCAAAACTCCACATCCAAAGACAAGTTCAGTGCCCAAGCCATTTCCCGCTGCTATGGAAACCAAGCGCTCTGGCAGCACATATGTCTGAAAGTGGATATGACACCTATGGAACTCTGTGTGCTATTGAATGGCAACTGGCCGAAGCAGCTGCATACTCTTCCAGTGCCAAAACAACTCCACCTGCCTCATGAACTTCACATACCATCAGCTGTCCTGGCAGCTATCTAGGAATCCCTGTTGGGTCACTTCCTGTCCCATGCCCATTGAGCCCAGTGGGATGGAATCAAGCAGTTTGAGCACCCACACAACACTAACATGGAGCTCCTCACTCAAGGCGCTCAAATCCCCACAGCCTAAGACAAGTTCAGTGCCATGCCATTTCCCGCTGCCATGGAAACCAAGTGCTCTGTCAGCACATATGTCTGAAAGTGGATATGACACCTATGGAACTCTGTGTGGTGGTGAATGGCAACTGCCCGACGCAGCAGCACAGCTCTTCCAGTGCCAAAACAACTCCACCTGCCTCATGAACTTCACATACACTCAGCTGTCCTGGTAGTTATCGAGGATACCCTGTTGGGTCACTCCCTGCCCAATGTCCATTGAGCGCAGTGGGATGGAATCAAGCAGCTTGAGCACCCACACAAAGCTAACTTGGAGCTCCTCACTTAAGGCGCACAAAACCCCACAGCCAAAGACAAGGACAAGTTCAGATCCCAAGCAATTTCCTGCTGCCATGGAAACCAAGTGCTCAGGCAGCACATATGTCTGAAAGTGGATATGACACCTAGGGAAGGGAGTGTGGTGGTGAATGCAACTGCCCGAAGCAGCAGCACAGCTGTTCCAATGTCAAAACTACTCCACCTGCCTCATGAACTTCACATACCATCAGCTGTCCTGGCAGCTATCTAGGAACCCTGTTGCCTCACTTCCGGTCCCATGCCCATTGAGCCCAGTGGGATGGAATCGAGAAGATTGAGCACTCACACAAAACTAACATGGAGCTCCTCACTCAAGGTGCTCAAAACTTTAGAGCCAAGGACAAATTCAGTGCCCAAGTCATTTCCCGCTGCCATGGAAACCAAGTGCTCTGGCAGCACATATGTCTGAATGTGGATATGACACCTAGGGAACTCTGTTAGGTGGTGAATGGCAACTGCCCGAAGCAGCAGCACAGCTCTTCCAGTGCCAAAACAACTCCACCTGCCTCATGAACTTCACATACCATCAGCTGTCCTGGCAGCTATCTAGGAAACCCTGTTGCCTCACTTCCAGTCCCATGCTCATTGAGACCAGTGGGATGGAATCAAGCAGCTTGAGCACCCACACAAAACGAATATGGAGCTCCTCACTCAAGGCGCTCCAAACCCCACAGCCAAACACAAGTTGAGTGCCCAAGCCATTTCCCGCTGCCATGGAAACCAAGTGCTCTGGCAGCACATATGTCTGAAAATAGATATGACACCTAGGGAAGGGAGTGTGGTGGTGAATGGCAACTGCCCGAAGCAGCAGCACAGCTCTTCCAGTGCCAAAACAACTCCACCTGCCTCATGAACTTCACATACCATCAGCGCTTCTGGCAGCTATCTAGGAAACCCTGTTGGGTCACGTCCGGTCCCATGCCCATTGAGCCCAGTGGGATGGAATCAAGCAGCTTGAGCACCCACACAAAACGAATGTGGAGCTCCTCACTCAAGGCGCTGAAAACGCCACAGCCAAAGACAAGTTCAGTGCCCAAGCCATTTCCCGCTGTCATGGAAAACAAGTGCTCTGGCAGCACAAATGTCTAAATGTGGATATGACACCTAGGGAAGGGAGTGTGGTGGTGAATGGCAACTGCCCGAAGCAGCAGCACAGTCTTCCAGTGCCAAAAAAACTCCACCTGCCTCATGAACTTCACATACCATCAGCTGTCCTGGCAGCTATCTAGGAAACCCTGTTGCCTCACTTCCGGTCCCATGCCCATTGAGCCCAGTGGGATGGAATCGAGAAGCTTGAGCACTCACAGAAAAAGAAAATGGAGCTCCTCACTAAAGGTGTTCAAAACTTTAAGCCAAGGACAAAGTCAGTGACCAAGCCATTTCCCGTTGCCATGGAAACCAAGTGCTCTGGCAGCACATATGTCTGAAAGTGGATAAGTCACCCAGGGAACTCTGTGTGGTGGTGAATGGCAACAGCCCGAAGCAGCAGCACAGCTCTTCCAGTGCCAAAACAACTCCACCTACCTCATGAACTTCACATACCATCAGCTGTCCTGACAGCTATCTAGGAAACCCTGTTGGGTCACTTCTGGTCCCATGCCCTTTGAGCCCAGTGGGATGGAATCAAGCAGCTTGAGTACCCGCCCGAAACAAAATGGAGCTCCTCACTCAAGGTGCTCAAAACCCCACAGCCAAAGACAAGGACAAGTTCAGTACCCAAGCCTTTTCCCGCTGCATGGAAACCAAGTGCTCTGGCAGCACATATGTCTGAAAGTGGATATGTAATCTAAGGAACTCTGTTTGGCTGTGAATGGCAACTGCCCGAAGCAGCAGCACAGCTCTTCCAGTGCCAAAACAACTCCACTTGTCTCATGAACTTCACATACCATCAGCTGTCCTGGCAGCTATCTAGGAAACCCTGTTTTCTCACTTCCGGTCCCATGCTCATTGAGCCCAGTGGGATGGAATCAAGCAGCTTGAGCACCCACACAAAACTCACATGGAGCTCCTCACTCAAGGTGCTCAAAACCCCACAGCCAAGGACAAGTTCAGTGCCCAAGCCATTTCCCGCTGCCATGGAAACCAAGTGCTCTGGCAGCACATATGTCTGAAAGTGGATATGACACCTAGGGAAGGGAGTGTGGTGGTGAATGGCAACTGCCCGAAGCAGCAGCACAGCTCTTCCAGTGCCAAAACAACTCCACCTGCCTCATGAACTTCACATACCATCAGCTGTCCTGGCAGCTATCTAGGAAACCCTGTTGCCTCACTTCCGGTCCCATGCTCATTGAGCCCAGTGGGATGGAATCAAGCAGCTTGAGCACCCACAAAAAACGAACATGGAGCTCCTCACTCAAGGCACTCAAAATCCCACAGCCAAGGACAAGTTCAGTGCCCAAGACATTTCCAGCTGCCATGGAAACCAAGTGCTCTGGCAGCACATATGTCTGAAAGTGGATATGACAATTAGGGAAGGGAGTGTGGTGGTGATTGGCAACTACTCAAAGCAGCAGCACAGCTCTTTCAGTGCCAAAACAACTCCACCTGCCTCATGAACTTCACATAACATCAGCTGTCCTGGCAGCTATCTTGGAAACCCTGTTGCCTAACTTCCGGTCCCATGCTCATTGAGCCCAGTGGGATGGAATCAAGCAGCTTGAGCACCCACACAAAACTCACATGGAGCTCCTCACTTAAGGTGCACAAAACCCAGAACCAAAGACAAGTTCAGTGCCCAAGCCATTTCCCGCTGCCATGGAAACCAAGTTCTCTGGCACCACATATGTCTGAAAGTGGATATGAAAACTAGGGAAGGGAGTGTGGTGATTGGCAACTGCCTGAAGCAGCAGCACAGCTCTTGCAGTACCAAAACAACTGCACCTGCCTCATGAACTTCACATACCATCAGCTGTTCTGGCAGCTATCTAGGAAACCTCTTGCGTCACTTCTGGTCCCATGCTCATTGAGCCCATTGGGATGGAATCAAGCAGCTTGAACACCCACACAAAACGAAGATGAAGCTCCTCACTCAAGGCGCACAAAACCCCACAGCCAAAGACAAGGACAAGTTCAGTGCCCAAGCCATTTCCCGCTGCCATGGAAACCAAGTGCTCAGGCAGCACATATGTCTGAAAGTGGATATGACACCTAGGGAACACTGTGTGCTGGTGAATGGCAACTGCCTGAAGCAGCAGCACAGCTCTCCCACTGCCAAAACAACTCCACCTGCCTCATGACTTCACATACCATCAGCTGTCCTGGCAGCTATCTAGGAAACCCTGTTGGGTCACTTCCGGTCCGATGCCAATTGAGCCCAGGGGGATGGAATCAAGCAGCTTGAGCACCCAAACAAAACGAATATGGAGCTCCTCAATCAAGGCGCTCTAAACCCCACAGCTAAGGACAAGTTCAGTGCCCAAGCCATTTCCCGCTGCCATGGAAACCAAGTGCTCTGGCAGCACATATGTCTGAAAGTGGATATGACACCTAGGGAACGGAGTGTGGTGGTGAATGGCAACAGCCCGAAGCAGCAGCACAGCTCTTCCAGTACCCAAACAACTCCACCTGCCTCATGAACTTCACATACCATCAGCTGTCCTGCCAGCTATCTAGGACCCTGTTGAGTCACTTTCGGTCCCATGAGCATTGAGCCCAGTGGGATGGAATCAAGCAGCTTGAGCACCCACACAAAACGATCATGGAGCCTCTCACTCATGGCGCTCAAAACTCCACCTCCAAGGACAAGTTCATTGCCCAAGCCATTTTCCGCTGCCATGGAAACCAAGTGCTCTGGCAGCACATATGTCTGTAAGTGGATATGACACCTAGGGAAGTGAGTGTGGTGGTGAATGCAACTGCCCGAAGCAGCAGCACAGCTATTCCAATGTCAAAACTACTCCACCTGCCTCATGAACTTCACATACCATCAGCTGTCCTGGCAGCTATCTAGGAACCCTGTTGCCTCACTTCCGGTCCCATGCCAATTGAGCCCAGGGGGATGGAATCAAGCAGCTTGAGCACTCACACAAAACTAACATGTGCTCCTCACTCAAGGTGCTCAAAACTTTAGAGCCAAGGACAAATTCAGTGCCCAAGTCATTTCCCGCTGCCATGGAAACCAAGTGCTCTGGCAGCACATATGTCTGAAAGTGGATATGACACCTAGGGAACTCTGTTAGGTGGTGAATGGCAACTGCCCGAAGCAGCAGCACAGCTCTTCCAGTGCCAAAACAACTCCACCTGCCTCATGAACTTCACATACCATCAGCTGTCCTGGCAGCTATCTAGGAAACCCTGTTGCCTCATTTCCGGTCCCATGCTCATTGAGCCCAGTGGGATGGAATCAAGCAGCTTGAGCACCCACACAAAACTCACATGGAGCTTCTCACTCAAGGCGCTCAAAACCCCACAGCCAAGGACAAGTTCAGTGCCCAAGACATTTCCCGCTGCCATGGAAACCAAGTGCTCTGGCAGCACATATGTCTGAAAGTGGATATGACAATTAGGGAAGGGAGTGTGGTGGTGATTGGCAACTGCTCAAAGCAGCAGCACAGCTCTTCCAGTGCCAAAACAACTCCACCTGCCTCATGAACTTCACATACCATCAGCTGTCCTGGCAGCTATCTAGGAAACCCTGCTGCCTCACTTCTGGTCCCATGCTCATTGAGCCCAGTGGGATGGAATCAAGCAGCTTGAGCACCCACACAAAACGAAGATGAAGCTCCTCACTCAAGGCGCACAAAACCCCACAGCCAAAGACAAGGACAACTTCAGTGCCCAAGCAATTTCCCGCTGCCATGGAAACCTAGTGCTCAGGCAGCACATATGTCTGAAAGTGGATATGACACCTAGGGAACACTGTGTGCTGGTGAATGGCAACTGCCTGAAGCAGCAGCACAGCTCTTCCACTGCCAAAACAACTACACCTGCCTCATGACTTCACATACCATCAGCTGTCCTGGCAGCTATCTAGGAAACCCTGTTGGGTCACTTCCGGTCCCATGCCAATTGAGCCCAGGGGGATGGAATCAAGCAGCTTGAGCACCCACACAAAACGAATATGGAGCTCTTCAATCAAGGCGCTCTAAACCCCACAGCTAAGGACAAGTTCAGTGCCTAAGCCATTTCCCGCTGCCATGGAAACCAAGTGCTCTGGCAGCACATATGTCTGAAAGTGGATATGACAGCTAGGGAACGGAGTGTGGTGGTGAATGGCAACTGCCCGAAGCAGCAGCACAGCTCTTCCAGTACCCAAACAACTCCACCTGCCTCATGAACTTCACATACCATCCGCTGTCCTGCCAGCTATCTAGGACCCTGTTGAGTCACTTTCGGTCCCATGAGCATTGAGCCCAGTGGGATGGAATCAAGCAGCTTGCGCACCCACACAAAACGATCATGGAGCCTCTCACTCAAGGCGCTCAAAACTCCACCTCCAAGGACAAGTTCATTGCCCAAGCCATTTTCCGCTGCCATGGAAACCAAGTGCTCTGGCAGCACATATGTCTGAAAGTGGATATGACACCTAGGGAAGTGAGTGTGCTGGTGAATGCAACTGCCCGAAGCAGCAGCACAGCTATTCCAATGTCAAAACTACTCCACCTGCCTCATGAACTTCACATAGCATCAGCTGTCCTGGCAGCTATCTAGGAACCCTGTTGCCTCACTTCCGGTCCCATGCCCATTGAGCCCAGTGGGATGGAATCGAAAAGCTTGAGCACTCATACAAAACTAACATGGAGCACCTCACTAAGGTGCTCAAAACTTTACAGCCAAGGACAACTTCAGTGCCCAAGCCATTTCCCGCTGCCATGGAAACCAAGTGCTCTGGCAGCACATATGTCTGAAAGTGGATATGTAACATAGGGAACTCTGTTAGGTGGTGAATGGCAACTGTCCGAAGCAGCAGCACAGCTCTTCCAGTGCCAAAACAACTCCACCTGCCTCATGAACTTCACATACCATCAGCTGTCCTGGCAGCTATCTAAGAAACCCTGTTGCCTCACTTCCGGTCCCATGCTCATTGAGCCCAGTGGGATGGAATCAAGCAGCTTGAGCACCCACACAAAACGAATGTGGAGCTCCTCACTCAAGGCGCTGAAAACGCCACAGCCAAAGACAAGTTCAGTGCCCAAGCCATTTCCCGCTGCCATGGAAACCAAGTGCTCTGGCAGCACAAATGTCTAAATGTGGATATGACACCTAGGGAAGGGAGTGTGGTGGTGAATGGCAACTGCCCGAAGCAGCAGCACAGCTCTTCAACTGCGAAAGCAACTCCACCTGCCTCATGAACTTCACATACCATCACCTGTCCTGGCAGCTATCTAGGAAACCCTGTTGGGTCACTTCCGGTCCCATGCCCATTGAGCCCAGGGGATGGAATCAAGCAGCTTGAGCACCCACACAAAACGAACATGGAGCTCCTCATTCAAGGAGCTCAAAACCCCACAGCCAAGGACAAGTTCAGTGCCCAAGCCATTTCCCGCTGCCATGGAAACTAAGTGCTCTGGCAGCACATATGTCTGAAAGTGGATAGGATACCTAGGGAAGGGAGTGTGCTGGTGAATGGCAACTGCCTGAAGCAGCAGCACAGCTCTTCCACTGCCAAAACAACTCCACCTGCCTCATGAAAATCACATACCATCAGCTGTCCTGGCAGCTATCTAGGAAACCCTGTTGGATCACTTCCGGTCCCATGCCCATTGAGCCCAGGGGGATGGAATCAAGCAGCTTGAGCACTCACAAAACGAACATGGAGCTCCTCACTCAAGGCGCTCAAAACCCCACAGCAAAGACAAGTTCAGTGCGCAAGCCATTTCCCGCTGCCATGGAAACCAAGTGCCCTGGCAGCACATATGTCTGAAAGTGGATATGTCACCCAGGGAACTCTGTGTGGTGGTGAATGGCAACAGCCCGAAGCAGCAGCACAGCTCTTCCAGTGCGAAAACAACTCCACCTACCTCATGAACTTCACAGACCATCAGCTGTCCTGACAGCTATCTAGGAAACCCTGTTGCCTCACTTCCTGTCCCATGCCCATTGAGCCCAGTGGGATGGAATTGAGAAGTTTGAGCCCTCACACAAAAAGAAAATGGAGCTCCTCACTCAAGGTGCTCAAAACCCCACAGCCAAAGACAAGGACAAGTTCAGTACCCAAGCCATTTCCCGCTGCATGGAAACCAAGTGTTCTGGCAGCACATATGTCTGAAAGTGGATATGTAATCTAAGGAACTCTGTTTGGTGGTGAATGGCAACAGCCCGAAGCAGCAGCACAGCTCTTCCAGTGCCAAAACAACTCCACCTGCCTCATGAACTTCACATACCATCAGCTGCGCTGGCAGCTATCTAGGAAACCTTTTTCCTCACTTCCGTTCCCATGCTCATTGAGCCTAGTGGGTTGGAATCAATCAGCTTGAGCACCCACACAAAACGATCATGGAGCTCCTCACTCAAGGCACTCAAAACCCCACAGCTAAGGACAAGTTCAGTGCCCAAGCCATTTCCCGCTGCCATGGAAACCAAGTGTTCTGGCAGCACATATGTCTGAAAGTGGATATGACACCTAGGGAAGGGAGTGTGGTGGTGAATGGCAACTGCCCGAAGCAGCAGCACAGCTCTTCCAGTGCCAAAACAACTCCACTTGTCTCATGAACTTCACATACCATCAGCTGTCCTGGCAGTTATCAAGGAAACCCTGTTTTCTCACTTCCGGTCCCATGCTCATTGAGCCCAGTGGGATGGAATCAAGCAGCTTGAGCACCCACACAAAACTCACATGGAGCTCCTCACTCAAGGTGCTCAAAACCCCACAGCCAAGGACAAGTTCAGTGCCCAAGCCATTTCCCGCTGCCATGGAAACCAAGTGCTCTGGCACCACATATGTCTGAAAGTGGATATGAAAACTAGGGAAGGGAGTGTGGTGGTGAATGGCAACTGCCCGAACCAGCAGCACAGCTCTTCCACTGCCAAAACAACTCCACCTGCCTCATGAACTTCACATACCATCAGCTGTCCTGGCAGCTCTCGAGGAAACCTCCTGCCTCACTTCCGGTCCCATGCCCATTGAGCCCAGTGGGATGGAATCACGCAGCTTGAGCACCCACACAAAACGAACATGGAGCTCCTCACTCAAGGTGCTCAAAGCTTTACAGACAAGAACATGTTCAGTGCCCAAGCCATTTCCCGCTGCCATGGAAACCAAGTGCTCTGGCAGCACATATGTCTGAAAGCGGATACTACACCTAGGGATGGGAGTGTGCTGCTGAATGACAACTGCCCGAAGCAGCAGCACAGCTCTTGCAGTGCCAAAACAACTCCACCTGCCCTATGAACTTCACATACCATCAGCTCTTCTGGCAGCTATCTAGGAAACCCTGTTGGGTACATCCGGTCCCATGCCCATTGAGCCCAGTGGGATGGAATCAAGCAGCTTGAGCACCCACACAAAACTCACATGGAGCTCCTCACTCAAGGCGCTCAAAACCCCACAGCCAAGGACAAGTTCAGTGCCCAAGCCATTTCCCGCTGCCATGGAAACCAAGTGCTCTGGCAGCACATATGTCTGAAAGTGGATATGACACCTAGGGAACGGAGTGTGGTGGTGAATGGCAACTGCCCGAAGCAGCAGCACAGCTCTTGCAGTGCCAAAACAACTCCACCTGCCTCATGAACTTCACATACCATCAGCTGTCCTGGCAGCTATCTAGGAAACCCTGTTGGGTCACTTCCGGTCCCATCCCGATTGAGCCCTGAGGGATGGAATCAAGCAACTTGAGCACCCACACAAAACGAAGATGAAGCTCCTCACTCAAGGCGCTCAATACCCCACAGCCAAGGATATGTTCAGTGCCCAAGCCATTTCCCGCTGCCATGGAAACCAAGTGCTCTGTCAGCACATATGTCTGAAAGTGGATATGACACCTAGGGAAGGGAGTGTGGTGGTGAATGGCAACTGCCCGAAGCAGCAGCACAGCTCTTGCAGTGCTAAAACAACTCCACCTGCCTCATGAACTTCACATAGCATCAGCTCTTCTGGCAGCTATCTTGGAAACAGTGTTGGGTCACTTCCGGTCCCATGAACATTGAGCCCAGTGGGATGCAATCAAGCAGCTTGAGCACCCACACAAACGAAGTTGGAGCTCCTCACTCAAGGCACTCAAAACCCCACAGCCAAAGAAAAGTTCAGTGCACAAGCCATTTCGCTCTGCCATGGAAACCAAGTGTTCTGGCAGCACATATGTCTGAAAGTGGATATGACACCTAGGGAAGGGAGTGTGGTGGTGAATGGCAACTGCCCGAAGCAGCAGCACAGCTCTTCCAATGCCAAAACAACTCCACCTGTCTCATGAACTTCACATACCATCAGCTGTCCTGGCAGCTATTTTGGAATTTATTTTGGATGACTTCCGGTCCCATGCCCATAGAGCCCAGTCGGATGGAATCAAGCAGCTTGAGCACCCACACAAAACTCACATGGAGCTCCTCACTCAAGGCGCTCAAAAATTTACAGCCAAGCACAAGTTCAGTGCCCAAGCCATTTCCTGCTGCCATGGAAACCAAGTGCTCTGGCAGCACATATGTCTGAACGTGGATATGATACCTAGGGTAGGGAGTGTGCTGCTGAATGGCAACTGCCCGAAGCAGCAGCACAGCTCTTCAACTGCCAAAACAACTCCACCTGCCTCATGAACTTCACATACCATCAGCTGTCCTGGCTGCTATCTAGGAAACCCTGTTGGGTCACTTCCGGACCCATGCCCATTGAGCCAGGTGGGATGGAATCACGCAGCTTGAGCACCCACACAAAATGAACATGGAGCTCCGCACTCAAGGTGCTCAAAGCTTTACAGCCAAGGACATGTTCAGTGCACCTCCAGTTCCTGTTGCCATGGAAACCAAGTGCTCTGGCAGCACATATGTGTGAAAGTGGATATGACACCTAGGGAAGGGAGTGTGGTGGTGAATGGCAACTGCCCGAAGCAGCAGCACAGCTCTTGCAGTGCCAAAACAACTCCACCTAATCTATGAACTTCACATACCATCAGCTGTCCTGGCAGCTCTTTTGGAATTTATTTTGGATCATTTTTGGTCCCATGCCCATTGAGCCCAGTGGGAGGAATCAAGCAGCTTGAGCACCCACACAAAACGAACATGGAGCTCCTCACTCAAGGCGCTCAAAACCCCACAGCCAAGGACAAGTGCAGTGCCCAAGCCATTTCCCGCTGTCATGGAAACCAAGTGCTCTGGCAGCACATATGTCTGAAAGTGGATATGACATCTAGGGAACTCTGTTTGGTGGTGAATGGCACCTGCCCGAAGCAGCAGCACAGCTCTTCCAGTGCTAAAACAACTCCACCTGCCAAATGAACTTCACATACCATCAGCTGTCCTGGCAGCTATCTAGGAAACCCTGTTGGGTCACTTCCGGTCCCATGCACATTGAGCCCAGTGGGATGGAATCAAGCAGCTTGAGCACCCACACAAAACGAACATGGAGCTCCTCACTCAAGGCGCTCAAAACTTAACAGCCCAAGACAAGTTCAGTGCCCAAACCATTTCCCGCTGCCATGGAAACCAAGTGCTCTGGCAGCACATATGTCTGAAAGTGGATATGAAAGCTAGGGAAGGGATTGTGGTGGTGAATGGCACCTGCCCGAAGCAACAGCACAGCTATTCCAATGCAAAAACAACTCCACCTGCCTCATGAACTTCACATAGCATCAGCTGTCCTGCAAGCTATCTAGGCAACCCTGTTGGGTCACTTCCGGTCCAAGGCCCATTGAGCCCAGTGGGATGCAATCAAGCAGCTTGAGCACCCACACAAAACGAACATGGAGCTGCTCACTCAAGGCGTTCAAAAGCCCAAGCCAAAGACAAGTTCAGTGCCCAAGCCATTTCCCGCTGCCATGGAAACCAAGTGCTCTGGCAGCACATATGACTGAAATTGGATATGACACCTAGGGAACTCTGTGTCGTGGTGAATGGCAGCTGCCCGAAGCAGCAGCACAGCTCTTGCAGTGCCAAAACAACTCCACCTGCCTCATGAACTTCACATACCATCAGCTGTCCTGGCTGCTATCTAGGAAACCCTGTTGGCTCACTTCCGGTCCCATGCCCATTGAGCCTAGTGGGATGGAAATACACAGCTAGAGCACCCACACAAAAATCATATGGAGCTCCTCACTCAAGGCGCTCAAAACCCCACAGCCAAAGACAAGTTCAGTGCCCAAGCCATTTCCCGCTGCCATGGAAACCAAGTGCTCTGGCAGCACATATGTCTGAAAGTGGATATGACACCAAGGGAAGGGAGTGTGGTGGTGAATGGCAACTGCCCGAAGCAGCAGCACAGCTCTTCCAGTGCCAAAACAACTCCACCTGCCTCATGAACTTCACATACCATCAGCGCTTGTGGCAGCTATCTAGGAAACCCTGTTTTGCCACTTCCGGTCCCATGCCCATAGAGCCCAGTGGGATGAAATCAAGCAGCTTGAGCACCCACACAAAACGAACATGGAGCTGCTCACTCAAGGCGTTCAAAAGCCCACAGCCAAAGACAAGTTCAGTGCCCAAGCCATTTCCCGCTGCCATGGAAACCAAGTGCTCTGGCAGCACATATGTCTGAAAGTGGATATAACATTTAGTGAAGGGAGAGTGGTGGTGAATGGCAACTGCCCGAAGCAGCAGCACAGCTCTTCCACTGCCAAAACAACTCCACCTGCCTATGAACTTCACATATCATCAGCTCTTCTGGCAGCTATCTAGGAAACCCTGTTGGGTCACTTCCGGTCCCATGCGCATGAGCCCAGTGGGATGGAATCAAGCAGCTTGAGCACCCACACAAAACGAATATGGATCTCCTCACTCAAGGCGCTCAAAACCCCACAGCCAAGGACAAGTTCAGTGCCCAAGCCATTTCCCGCTGCCATGGAAACCAAGTGCTCTGTCAGCACATATGTCTGAAAGTGGATATGACACCTAGGGAAGGGAGTGTGGTGGTGAATGGCAACTGCCCGAAGCAGCAGCACAGCTCTTCCAGTGCCAAAACAACTCCACCTGCCTCATGAACTTCACATAGCATCACCTCTTCTGGCAGCTATCATGGAAACCCTGTTGGCTCACGTCCGGTCCCATGCTCATTGAGCCCAGTGGGATGGAATCAAGCAGCTTGAGCACACACACAAAACGAACATGGAGCTCCTCACTCAAGGCGCTCAAAACTCCACAGCCAAGGACAAGTTCAGTGCCCAAGCCATTTTCCGCTGCCATGGAAACCAAGTGCTCTGGCAGCACATATGTCTGAAAGTAGATATGTAACCTAGGGAACTTTGTTAGGTGGTGAATGGCAACTGCCCGAAGCAGCAGCACAGCTCTTGCAGTGCCAAAACAACTCCACATGCCCTATGAACTTCACATAGCATCAGCTCTTCTGGCAGCTATCTAGGAAACCCTGTTGGCTCACTTCCGGTCCCATGCCCTTTGAGCCCAGTGGGATGGAATCAAGCAGCTTGAGCACCCACACAAAACGAACATGGAGCTCATCACTCAAGGCGCTCAAAACCCCACAGCCAAAGACATGTTCAGTGCCCAAGCCATTTCCCGCTGCCATGGAAACCAAGTGCTCTGGCACCACATATGTCTGAAAGTGGATATGACACCTAGGGAAGGGAGTGTGGTGGTGAATGGCAACTGCCCGAAGCAGCAGCACAGCTCTTCCAGTGCCAAAACAACTCCACCTGCCTCATGAACTTCACATACCATCAGCTGTCCTGGCAGCTATCTAGGAAACCCTGTTGCCTCATTTCCGGTCCCATGCTCATTGAGCCCAGTGGGATGGAATCAAGCAGCTTGAGCACCCACACAAAACTCACATGGAGCTCCTCACTCAAGGCGCTCAAAACCCCACAGCCAAGGACAAGTTCAGTGCCCAAGACATTTCCCGCTGCCATGGAAACCAAGTGCTCTGGCAGCACATACGTCTGAAAGTGGATATGACAATTAGGGAAGGGAGTGTGGTGGTGATTGGCAACTGCTCAAAGCAGCAGCACAGCTCTTCCAGTGCCAAAACAACTCCACCTGCCTCATGAACTTCACATACCATCAGCTGTCCTGGCAGCTATCTAGGAAACCCTTTTGCCTCACTTCTGGTCCCATGCTCATTGAGCCCAGTAGGATGGAATCAAGCAGCTTGAGCACCCACACAAAACGAACATGAAGCTCCTCACTCAAGGCGCACAAAACCCCACAGCCAAAGACAAGGACAAGTTCAGTGCCCAAGCCATTTCCCGCTGCCATGGAAATCAAGTGCTCAGGCAGCACATATGTCTGAAAGTGGATATGACACCTAGGGAACACTGTGTGCTGGTGAATGGCAACTGCCTGAAGCAGCAGCACAGCTCTTCCACTGCCAAAACAACTTCACCTGCCTCATGACTTCACATACCATCAGCTCTCCTGGCAGCTATCTAGGAAACCCTGTTGGGTCACTTGCGGTCCGATGCTCATTGAGCCCAGGGGGATGGAATCAAGCAGCTTGAGCACCCACACAAAACGAATATGGAGCTCCTCAATCAAGGCGCTCTAAACCCCACAGCTAAGGACAAGTTCAGTGCCCAAGCCATTTCCCGCTGCCATGGAAACCAAGTGCTCTGGCAGCACATATGACTGAAAGTGGATATGACACCTAGGGAACGGAGTGTGGTGGTGAATGGCAACTACCGAATCAGCACAGCTCTTCCAGTACCCAAACAACTCCACCTGCCTCATGAACTTCACATACCATCAGCTGTCCTGGCAGCTATCTAGGACCCTGTTGAGTCACTTTCGGTCCCATGAGCATTGAGCCCAGTGGGATGGAATCAAGCAGCTTGAGCACCCACACAAAACGATCATGGAGCCTCTCACTCAAGGCGCTCAAAACTCCACCTCCAAGGACAAGTTCATTGCCCAAGCCATTTTCCGCTGCCATGGAAGCCAAGTGCTCTGGCAGCACATATGTCAGAAAGTGGATATGACACCTAGGGAAGGGAGTGTGGTGATGAATGCAACTGCCCGAAGCAGCAGCACAGCTATTCCAAAGTCAAAACTACTCCACCTGCCTCATGAACTTCACATACCATCAGCTCTTCTGGCAGCTATCTAGGAAACGCTGTTGGGTCACTTCCGGTCCCATGCCCATTGAGCCCAGTGGGATGGTATCAAGCAGCTTGAGCACCCACACAAAACGAACATGGAGCTCCTCACTCAAGGCGCTCAAATCCCCACAGCCAAAGACAAGTTCAGTGCCCAAGCCATTTCCCGCTGCCATGGAAACCAAGTGCTCTGGCAGCACATATGTGTGAAAGTTGATATGACAGCTAGGGAAGGGAGTGTGCTGGTGAATGGCAACTGCCCGAAGCAGCAGCACAGCTCTTCCAGTGCCAAAACAACTCCACCTGCCTCATGAACTTCACATACCGTCCTCTGTCCTGGCAGCTATCTAGGAAACAATATTAGGTCACATCCGGTCCAATGCCCTTTGAGCCCAGTGGGATGCAATCAAGCAGCTTGAGCACTCACACAAAACGAACATGGAGTTAATCACTCAGGCGCTCAAAACCCCAATGGCAAAGATAAGTTCAGTGCCCAAGCCATTTCCCGCTGCCATGGAAACCAAGTGCTCTGGCAGCACATATGTCTGAAAGTGGATATAACACCAAGGAAGGGAGTGTGGTGGTGAAAGGCAACTGCCCAAAGCAGCAGCACAGCTCTTCCAGAGCCAAAACAACTCCACCTGCCTCATGAACTTCACATACCTTCAGCGCTTCGGGCAGCTATCTAGGAAACCCTGTTGGGTCACTTGCTGTCCCATGCCCATTGAGCCCAGTGGGATGGAATCAAGCAGCTTGAGCACCCACACAAAATGAACATGGAGCTCCTCACTCAAGGCGCTCAAAACTCCACAGCCAAGGACAAGTTCAGTGCCCAAGCCATTTCCCGCTGCCATGGAAACCAAGTGCTCTGGCAGCACATATATCTGAAAGTGCATGTGACACCTAGGGAAGGGAGTGTGGTGGTGAATGGCAACTGCCCGAAGCAGCAGCACAGCTCTTCCAGTGCCAAAACAACTCCAATTGCCCTATGAATTTCACATACAATCAGCTCTTCTGCCAGCTATTTTGAAAACCCTGTTGGGTCACTTCCGGTCCCATGCCCATTGAGCCTAGTCGGATGGAATCAAGCAGCTTGAGCACCCACACAAAACGAACATGGAGCTCCTCACTCAAGGCGCTCAAATCCCCACAGCCAAAGACAAGTTCAGTGCCCAAGCCATTTCCCACTGCCATGGAAACCAAGTGCTCTGGCAGCACATATATCTGAAAGTGCATATGACACCTAGGGAAGGGAGTGTGGTGGTGAATGGCAACTGCCCGAAGCAGCAACACAGCTCTTCCAGTGACAAAACAACTCCACCTGCCTCATGAACTTCACATACCATCAGCTGTCCTGGCAGCTATCTAGGAAACGCTGTTGGGTCTCTTCCGGTCCCATGCCCATTGAGCCCAGGGGGATGGTATCAAGCAGCTTGAGCACCCACACAAAACGAACATGGAGCTCCTCACTCCAGGCGCTCAAATCCCCACAGCCAAAGACAAGTTCAGTGCCCAAGCCATTTCCCGCTGCCATGGAAACCAAGTGCTCTGGCAGCACATATGTGTGAAAGTGGATATGACAGCTAGGGAAGGGAGTGTGCTGGTGAATGGCAACTGCCCGAAGCAGCAGCACAGCTCTTGCAGTGCCAAAACAACTCCACCTGCCTCATGAACTTCACATACCGTCCTCTGTCCTGGCAGCTATCTAGGAAACCCTATTAGGTCACATCCGGTCCAATGCCCTTTGAGCCCAGTGGGATTCAATCAAGCAGCTTGAGCACTCACACAAAACGAACATGGAGTTAATCACTCAGGCGCTCAAAACCCCAATGGCAAAGATAAGTTCAGTGCCCAAGCCATTTCCCGCTGCCATGGAAACCAAGTGCTCTGACAGCACATATGTCTGAAAGTGGATATAACACCAAGGAAGGGAGTGTGGTGGTGAAAGGCAACTGCCCAAAGCAGCAGCACAGCTCTTCCAGTGCCAAAACAACTCCACCTACCTCATGAACTTCACATACCTTCAGCGCTTCTGGCAGCTATCTAGGAAACCCTGTTGGGTCACTTGCTGTCCCATGCCCATTGAGCCCAGTGGGATGGAATCAAGCAGCTTGAGCACCCACACAAAATGAACATGGAGCTCCTCACTCAAGGCGCTCAAAACTCCACAGCCAAGGACAAGTTCAGTGCCCAAGCCATTTCCCGCTGCCATGGAAACCAAGTGCTCTGGCAGCACATATATCTGAATATGCATATGACACCTAGGGAAGGGAGTGTGGTGGTGAATGGCAACTGCCCGAAGCAGCAGCACAGCTCTTCCAGTGCCAAAACAACTCCAATTGCCCTATGAATTTCACATACAATCAGCTCTTCTGCCAGCTATTTTGAAAACCCTGTTGGGTCACTTCCGGTCCCATGCCAATTGAGCCTAGTCGGATGGAATCAAGCAGCTTGAGCACCCACACAAAACGAACATGGAGCTCCTCACTCAAGCCGCTCAAAACCCCACAGCCAAAGACAAGTTCAGTGCCCAAGCCATTTCCCGCTGCCATGGAAACCAAGTGCTATGGCAGCACATGTATCTGATAGTGGTTATGACACCTAGGGAAGGGAGTGTGGTGGTGAATGGCAACTGCCCGAAGCAGCAGCACAGCTCTTCCAGTGCCAAAACAACTCCACTTGCCTCATGAACTTCACATACAATCAGCTGTCCTGGCAGCTATCTCGGAAACCCTGTTGGGTCAATTCTGGTCCCATGCCCATTGAGCCCAGTGGGATGGAATCAAGCAGCTTGAGCACCCACACAAAACGAACATGGAGCTCCTCACTCAAGGCGCTCAAATCCCCACAGCCAAAGACAAGTTCAGTGCCAGGCCATTTCCCGCTGCCATGGAAACCAAGTGCTCTGGCAGCACATATGTCTGAAAGTGGATATGACACCTAGGGAAGTCTGTGTGGTGGTGAATCTCAACTGCCGCAAGCAGCAGCACAGCTCTTCCAGTGCCAAAACAACTCCACCTGCCTCAAGAACTTCACATACAATCAACTGTCCTGGAATCTATCTAGGAAACCCTGTTGGTCAGCTTCGGTCCAATGCCCACTCAACCCAGTGGGATGGAATCAAGCAGCTTGAGCACCCACACTAAACGAACATGGAGCTCCCCACTCAAGGCGCTCAAATCCCCACAACCAAAGACAAGTCCGGTCCCAAGAAATTTCCCGCTGCCATGGAACCCAAGTGCTCTGGTAGCACATATGTCTGCAAGCGGATATGACACCTAGGGAACTCTGGTGGTGAATGGCAACTGCCCGAAGCAGCAGCACAACTCTTCCAGTGCCAAAACAACTCCACCTGCCTCATGAACTTCACATACCATCAGCTGTCCTGGCAGCTATCTAGGAAACCCTGTTGAGTCACATCCGGTCCCATGCCCATTAAGCCCAGTGGGATGAAATCAAGCAGCTTGAGCACCCACACAAAACGAACATGGAGCTCTTCACTCAAGGCGCTCAAAACCCCACAGCCAAGGACAAGTTCAGTGCCCAAGCCATTTCCTGCTGCCATGGAAACCAAGTGCTCTGGCAGCACATATGTCTGAAGGTGGATATGACACCTAGTGAAGGGAGTGTGGTGGTGAATGGCAACTTCCCCAAGCACTCTACACTCTTCCCGTGCCAAAACAACTCCCCTGACTAATGAACTTCTCATACATTCATCTGTCCTGGCAGCTATCTAAGAAACCCTGTTGAGTCACATCCGGTCCCATGCCCATTAAGCCCAGTGGGATGGAATCAAGCAGCTTGAGTACCCACACAAAACGAACATGGAGCTCCCCACTCAAGGCGCTCAATTCCCCACAACCAAAGACAAGTTCAGTGCCCAAGCTGTTTCCCGCTGCCATGGAAACCAAGTGCTCTGGCAGCACATATGTTTGAAAGTAGATATGACACCTAGGGAAGTGAGTGTGGTAGTGAATCGCAACTGCCCCAAGCAGCTGCATACTCAACAGCACCAAAACAACTCCACCTGCCTCATGAACTTCACATACCATCAGCTGTCCTGGCAGCAATCTAGGAAACCCTGTTGGGTCACTTCCGGTCGAATGTCCATTCAGCCCAGTGGGATGGAATCAAGCAGCTTGAGCACCCACACTAAACGAACATGGAGCTCCCCACTCAAGGCGCTCAAAACCCCACAGCCAAAGACAAGTTCAGTGCCCAAGCCATTTCCCGCTCTCATAGAAACCACGTGCTCTGAAAGCATATATGTCTGAAAGTGGATATGACACCTAGGGAAGTTGGTGTGGTGGTGAATGGCAACTGCCCGAAGCAGCAGCACAGCTCTTCCAGTGCCAAAACAACTCCACCTACCTCATGAACTTCACATACCATCAGCTGTCCTTGCAGCTATCTAGGAAACCCTGTTGGGTCACTTGAGGTCCCATGCCCATTGAGCCCAGTGGGATGAAATCAAGCAGCTTGAGCACCCACACAAAACGAACATGGAGCTCTTCACTCAAGGCGCTCAAAACCCCACAGCCAAGGACAAGTTCAGTGCCCAAGCCATTTCCTGCTGCCATGGAAACCAAGTGCTCTGGCAGCACATATGTCTGAAAGTGGATATGACACCTAGGGAAGGGAGTGTGGTGGTGAATGGCAACTGGCCGAAGCAGCTGCATACTCTTTCAGTGCCAAAACAACTCCACCTGCCTCATGAACTTCACATACCATCAGCTGTCCTAGCAGCTATCAAGGAAACCCTGTTGGGTCACTTCCGGTCCCATGCCCATTGAGCCCAGTGGGATGGAATCAAGCAGCTTGAGCACCCACACAAAACTAACATGGAGCTCCTCACTAAAGGCGCTCAAATCCCCAGAGCCAAAGACAAGTTCAGTGCCATGCCATTTCCCGCTGCCATGGAAACCAAGTGCTCTGGCAGCACATGTGTCTGAAAGTGGATATGACACCTAGGGAAGTCTGTGTGGTCGTGAATGGCAACTGCCGCAAGCAGCTATACAGCTCTTCCAGTGCAAAAACAACTCCCCCTGCCTCATGAACTTCACATACAATCAGCTGTCCTGGAATTTATCTAGGAAACCCTGTCGGATGACCTTCGGTCCCATGCCCATTGAGCCCAGTGGGATGGAATCAAGCAGCTTGAGCACCCACACAAAACTAACATGGAGCTCCCCATTCAGGGCGTTCAAATCCCCACACCAAAGACAAGTTCAGTGCCCCGGCCATTTCCCGCTGCGATGGAAACCAAGTACTCTGGCAGCACATATACTGCAAGCGGATATGACACCTATGGAACTCTGTGTGGTAGTGAATGGCAACTGCCGAAGCAGCTGCATACTCTTACAGTGCCAAAACAACTACACCTACCTCATGATCTTCACATACCATCAGCTGTCCTGGCAGCTATCTAGGAAACCCTGTTGGGTCACTTCCGGTCCCATGCCCATTGAGCCCAGTGGGATGGAATCAAGCAGCTTGAGCACCCACACAAAATGAACATGGAGGTCCTCACTCAAGGCGCTCAAAACCCCACAGCCAAAGACAAGTTCAGTGCCCAAGCCATTTCCCGCTGCCATGGAAACCAAGTGCTCTGGCAGCACATATGTCTGAAATTGGATATTACACATATGGAACTCTGTGTCGTGCTGAATGGCAACTGCCCGAAGCAGCAGCACAGCTCTTCCAGTGCCAAAACAACTCCACCTGCCTCATGAACTTCACATACCCTCAGCTCTTCTGGCAGCTATCTAGGAAACCCTGTTGGCTCACTTCGGGTCCCATGCCCATTGAGCCCAGAAGATGGAATCAAGCAGCTTGAGCACACACACAAAACGAATATGGAGCTCCTCACTCAAGGCGCTCAAATTCCCACAGTCAAAGACAAGTTCAGTGCCCAGGCCATTTCCCGCTGCCATGGAAACCAAGTGCTCTGGCAGCACATATGTCTGAAAGTGGATATGACACCTAGGGAAGTTGGTGTGGTGGTGAATGGCAACTGCCCGAAGCAGCAGCACAGCTCTTCCAGTGACAAAACAACTCCACCTGCCTCATGAACTTCACATACCATCAGCTATCCTGGCAGATATCTAGGAAACCCTGTTGGGTGACTTCCGCTCCCATACACATTAAGCCCAGTGGGATGGAATCAAGCAGCTTGAGCACGCACGCAAAACGATCATGGAGCTCCTCACTCAAGGCGCTCTAAACTCCACAGCCAAAGGCAAGTTCAGTGCCCAAGCCATTTCCCGCTGCCATGGAAACCAAGTGCTCTGGCAGCACATATGTCTGAAAGTGGATATGACAAATATGGAACTCTGTTTGGTGGTAAATGGCAACTGCCGAAACAGCAGCACAGCTCTTCCAGTGCCAAAACAACTCCTCCTGCCTCATGAACTTAACATACCATCAGCTGTCCTGGCAGCTATCTAGGAAACCTTGTTGGGTCACTTCCGGTCCCATGCCCATTGAGCCCAGTGCGATAGAATCAAGCAGCTTGAGCACTCACACAAAATGACCATTGAGATCCTCACTCAAGGCGCTCAAAACCCCACAGAAAAAGACAAGTTCAGTGCCCAAGCCATTTCCCGTTGCCATGGAAACCAAGTGCTCTGGCAGCACATATGTCTGAAAGTGGATATGACACCTAGGGAAGGGAGTGTGGTGGTGAATGGCAACTGCCCGAAGCAGCAGCATACTCTTTCAGTGCGAATACAACTCCACCTACCTCATGAACTTCAGATAGCATCAGCTGTCCTGGCAGCTATCTAGGAAACCCTGTTGGGTCACTTCCGGTCCCATGCCCATTGAGACCAGTGGGATGCAATCAAGCAGCTTGAGCACCCACACAAAGCTAACATGGAGCTCCTCACTCAAGGCGCTCAAATTCCCACAGTCAGAGACAAGTTCAGTGCCCAGGCCATTTCCCGCTGCCATGCAAACCAAGTGCTCTGGCAGCACATATGTGTGAAAGTGGATATGACACCTAGGGAAGGGAGTGTGGTGGTGAATGGCAACTGCCCCAAGCAGCAGCACAGCTCTTCCAGTGCCAAAACAACTCCACCTGCCTCATGAACTTCACATACCATAAGCTGTCTTGGCAGCTATCTTGAAAACCCTGTTGGGATACTTCCAGTCCCATGCCCTTTGAGCTTAGCAGGATGGAATTAAGCAGCTTGACCAAGTACACAAAACGATCATGGAGCTCCTCACTTAAGGCGATTAAATCCCCACAGCTAAGGACAAGTTCAGTGCCCAAGCCATTTCCCGCTGCCATGGAAACCAAGTGCTCTGGCAGCACATATGTCTGAAAGTGGATAAGACACGTAGGGAACATTGTGTGGTGGTGAATGGCAACTGGCCAAAGCAGCTGCATACTCTTCCAGTGCCAAAACAACTCCACCTGCCTCATGAACTTCACATACCATCAGCTGTCCTGGCAGCTCTCTAGGAAACCCTGTTGGGTCACTTCCGGTCCCATGCCCATGGAGCCCAGTGGGATGGAATCAAGCAGCTTGAGCACCCACACAACACTAACATGGAACTCCTCACTCAAGGCGCTGAAAACTCCACAGGCAAAGATAAGTTCAGCGCCATGACATTTCCCGCTGCAATGGAAACCAAGTGCTCTGGCAGCACATATGTCTGAAAATGAATATGACACCTAGGGAAGGGAGTGTGGTGGTGAATGGCAACTGCCCGAAGCAGCAGCACAGCTCTTCCAGTGCCAAAACAACTCCACCTGCCTCATGAACTTCACATACCATCAGCTGTCCTGGCAGCTATCTAGGAAACCCTGTTTGGTCACTTCCGGTCCCATGCTCATTGATCCAAGCGGGATGGAATCAAGCAGCTTGAGCACCCACACAAAACCAACATGGAGCTCCTCACTCAAGGCGCTCAAAACTCCACAGGCAAAGATAAGTTCAGTGCCCAAGCCATTTCCCGCTGCCATGGAAACCAAGTGCTCCGGCAGCACATATGTCTGAAAGTGGATATGACACTTAGGGTAGGGAGTGTGGTGGTGAATGGCAACTGCCCGAAGCATCAGCAAGCTCTTCCAGTGCCAAAACAACTCCACCTGCCTCATGAACTTCACATACCATCAGCTGTCCTGGCAGCTATCTAGGAAAAACTGGTTACTCACTTCCGGTCCCATGCCCATTGAGCCCAGTGGGATGGAATTAAGCAGCTTGACCATCCACACAAAATGTCATGGAGCTCCTCACTCAAGGCCATCAAATCCCCACAGCCAAGGACAAGTTTAGTGCCCAAGCCATTTCCCGCTGCCATGGAAACCAAGTGCTCTGGCAGCACATATGTCTTAAAGTGGATATGACACCTAGGGAACTCTGTGTGCTGGTGAATGGCAACTGGCCGAAGCAGCTGCATACTCTTCCAGTGCCACAACAACTCGACCTGCCTCATGAACTTCACATACCATCAGCTCTTCTGGCAGCTATCTAGGAAAACCTGTTGGGTCACTTGCGGTCCCATGGCCATTGAGCCCAGTGGGATGGAATCAATCAGCTTGAGCACCCACACAACACTAACATGAAGCTCCTCACTCAAGGCGCTCAAATCCCCACAGTCAAAGACAAGTTTAGTGCCCAAGCCATGACATTTCCCGCTGCCATGGAAACCAAGTGCTCTGGCAGCACATATGTCTGAAAGTGGATATGACACCTGTGGAACTTGGTGTGGCGGTGAGTGGCAACTGGCCGAAGCAGCTGCATACTCTTCCAGTGCCAAAACAACTCCACCTGCCTCATGAACTTCACATACCATGAGTTGTCCTGGCAGCTATCTAGGAAACCCTGTTGGGTCACTTCCTGTCCCATGCCCATTGAACTTAGCAGGATGGAATTAAGCAGCTTGACCACCCACACAAAACGATCATGGAGCTCCTCACTCAAGGCACTCAATTCCCCAAGCCTAAGACAAGTTCAGTGCCCAAGCTATTTCCCGCTGCCATGGAAACCAAGTGCTCTGGCAGCACATATGTCTGAAAGTGGATATGACACCTATGGAACTCTGTGTCGTGGTGAATGGCAACTGCCGCAAGCAGCTGCACAGCTGTTCCAGTGCCAAAATAACTCCACTTGCCTCATGAACTTCACATACCATCAGCTGTCCTGGCAGCTATCTCGGAAACCCTGTTGGTTCACTTGCGGTCCCATGCCCATTGAGCCCAGTGGGATGGAATCAAGCAGCTTGAGCAAACACACAAAAGGAACATGGAGCTCCTCACTCAAGGCGCTGAAATCCCCACAGCCAAAGACAAGTTCAGTGCCCAAGCCATGACATTTCACGCTGCCATGGAAACCAAGTGCTCTGGCAGCACATATGTCTGAATTTGGATATGACACCTAGGGAAGGGAGTGTGCTGGTGAATGGCAACTGCCCGAAGCAGCAGCACAGCTCTTCCAGTGCCAAAACACTATACCTCCCTCATGAACTTCACATAATATCAGCTGTCCTGGCAGCTCTCAAGGAAAACCTGTTGGGTCATTTGCGGTCCCATGGCCATTGAGCCCAGTAGGATGGAAACAAGCAGCTTGAGCACCCACACAAAACTAACATGGTGCTCCTCACTTAAGGCGCTTAAAACTCCACAGCCAAAGACAATTTCAGTGCCCAAGCCATTTCCCGCTGCCATGGAAACCAAGTGCTCTGGCAGCACATATGTCTGATAGTGGTTATGACACCTAGGCAAGGGAGTGTGGTGGTGAATGGCAACTGGCCGAAACAGCTCCACAGCTCTTTCAGTGCCAAAACAACTCCACCTGCCTCATGAACTTCACATACCATCAGCTGTCCTGGCAGCTATCAAGGAAACTCTATTGGGTCACTTGCAGTTCCATGCCCATTGAGGCCAGTGGGATGGAATTTAGCAGCTTGAGCACCCAAACAAAACGATCAGGGAGCTCCTCAGTCAAGGCGCTCAAAACCCCACAGCAAAAGACAAGTTCAGTGCCCAAGCCATTTCCCGCTGCCATGGAACCCAAGTGCTCTGGCAGCACATATGTCTGAAAGTGGATATGACACCTAGGGAAGGGAGTGTGGTGGTGAATGGCAACTGCCCGAGGCAGCAGCACAGCTCTTCCGGTGAAAAAACAACTCCACCTGCCTCATGAACTTCACATACAATCAGCTGTCATGGTAGGTATCGAAGATAACCTGTTGGGTCACTCCCTGCCCAATGTCCATTGAGCCCAGTGGGATGGAATCAAGCAGCTTGAGCACACACACAAAGCTAACATGAAGCTCCTCATTCAAGGCGCTCAAATCCACACAGCCTAAGACAAGTTCAGTGCCCAAGCCATTTCCCGCTGCCATGGAAACCAAGTGCTCTGGCAGCACATATGTCTGAAAGTGGATATGACACCTATGGAACTCTGTGTGGTGGTGAATGGCAACTGGCCGAAGCAGCTGCATACTCTTCCAGTGCCAAAACAACTCCACCTGCCTCATGAACTTCACATACCATCAGCTGTCCTGGCAGCTATCTAGGATACCCTGTTGGGTCACTTCCGGTCCCATGCCCATTGATTCCAGTGGGATGGAATGAAGGAGCTTGAGCACCCACACAACACTTACATGGAGCTCCTCATTCAAGGCGCTCGTAAATCCACAGCCAAAGACAATTTCAGTGCCCAAGCAATTTCCCGCTGCCATGGAAACCAAGTGCTCTGGCAGCACATATGTCTGAAAGTGGATATGACACCTTTGGAACTCTGTGTGGTGGTGAATGGCAACTGCCCGAAGCAGCAGCCCAGCTCTTCCAGTGCCAAAACAACTCCACCTGCCTCATGAACTTCATATACCATCAGCTGTCCTTGCAGCTATCTAGGAAACCCTGTTGGGTCACATCCGGTCCCATGCCCATTGAGCCCAGTGGGATGCAATCAAGCAGCTTGAGCACGCACACAAAACTTACATGCAGCTCCTCACTCAAGGCGCTCAAAACTCCACAGCCAAAGACAATTTCAGTGCCCAAGCCATTTCCCGCTGCCATGGAAACCAAGTGCTCTGGCAGCACATATGTCTGAAAGTGGTTATGACACCTAGGGAAGGGAGTGTGGTGGTGAATGGCAACTGCCCGAAGCAGCAGCACAGCTCTTCCAGTGCCAAAACAACTCCACCTGCCTCATGAACTTCACATACCATCAGCTGTCCTGGCAGCTATCAAGGATACCCTGTTGGGTCACTTGCAGTTCCATGCCCATTGAGGCCCAGTGGGATGGAATCAAGCAGCTTGAGCACCCACAAGAAACGAACATGGAGCTCCTCAGTAAAGGCGCTCAAAACCCCACAGCAAAAGACAAGTTCAGTGCCCAATCCATTTCCCGCTGCCATGGAAACCAAGTGCTCTGGCATCACATATGTCTGAAAGTGGATATGACACCTAGGGAAGGGAGTGTGGTAGTGAATGGCAACTTCCCAAAGCAGCAGCACAGCTCTTGCAGTGCCAAAACAACTCCACCTGCCTCATGAACTTCACATACCATCAGCTGTCCTGGCAGCTTTCTAGGAAACCCTGTTGGGTCACTTGCGGTCCCATGCCCATTGAGCCCAGTGGGATGGAATCAAGCAGCTTGAGCACCCACACAAAACGAACATGGAGCTCCTCACTCAAGGCGCTCAAATCCCCACAGCCAAAGACAAGTTCAGTGCCCAAGCCATTTCCCGCTGCCATGGAAACCACGTACTCAGGTAGCTCATATGTCTGAAAGTGGATATGACACCTATGGAACTCTGTGTGGTGGTGAGTGGCAACTGGCCGAAGCAGCTGCATACTCTTCCAGTGCCAAAACAACTCCACCTGCCTCAGAAATTCACATACTATCAGCTGTCCTGGAAGCTATGTTGAAATCCGCTTTCGTTCCCTTCCGGTCCCATGCCCATTGAGCCCAGTGGGATGGAATCAAGCAGCTTGAGCACTCACACAAAGCTAACATGGAGCTCCTCACTCAAGGTGCTCAAATCCCCACAGCCAAAGACAAGTTCAGTGCCCAAGACATTTCCCGCTGCCATGGAAACCACGTGCTCTGGCAGCACATATGTCTGAAAGTGGATATGACACCTAAGGAACACTGTGTGGTTATGAATGGCAACTGCCCCAAGCAGCTGCACAGCTCTTCCAGTGCCAAAACAACTCCGCCTGCCTCATGAACTTCACATACCATCAGCTGTCTTGGCAGCTATCTAGGAAACCCTGTTTGGTCACTTCCGGTCCCATTCCCATTGAACTTAGCAGGATGGAATTAAGCAGCTTGACCACTCACACAAAACGATCATGGAGCTCCTCACTCAAGGCGATCAAATCCCCACAGCCAAGGACAAGTTCAGTGCCCAAGCCATTTCCCGCTGACATGGAAACCAAGTGCTCTGGCAGCACATATGTCTGAATGTGGATATGACACCTAGGGAACTCTGTGTGGTGGTGAGTGGCAACTGCCGCAAGCAGCAGCAAACTCTTCCAGTACCAAAACAACTCCACCTGCCTCATGAACTTCACATACCATCAGCTGTCCTGCAGGTATCTAGGAAACCTTGTTGGGTCACTTCCTGCCCAATGCCCTTTGAGCCCAGTGTGATGGAATCAAGCAGCTTGAGCACGCACACAAAAAACCTACATGGAGCTCCTCACTCAAGGCGCTCAAAACTCCACAGCCAAAGACAATTTCAGTGCCCAAGCCATTTCCCGCTGCCATGGAAACCAAGTACTCTGGCTGCACATATTTCTGATAGTGGTTATGACACCTAGGGAAGGGCGTGTGGTGGTGAATGGCAACAGGCCGAAACAGCTCCACAGCTCTTCCAGTGCCAAAACAACTCCACCTGCATCATGAACTTCACATACACTCAGCTGTCCTTGGTGGCTATCGAGGATACCCTGTTGGGTCACTTCCGGTCCCATACCCATTGAGCCCAGTGGGATGGAATCAAGCAGCTTGAGCACCCGCACAAAATGATCATGGAGCTCCTCACTCCAGGCGTTCAAAACTCCACAGCCAAAGACAAGATCAGTGCCCAAGCCATTTCCCGCTGCCATGGAAACCAAGTGCTGTGGCAACACATATGTCTGAAAGTGGATATGACACCTATGGAACTCTGTGTGGTGGTGAGTGGCAACTGCCGCAAGCAGCAGCAAACTCTTCCAGTACCAAAACAACTCCACCTGCCTCATGAACTTCACATACCATCAGCTGTCCTGGCAGCTCACAAGGAAATCTTGTTGGGTCACTTCCGGTCCCATGCCCATTGATCCCAGTGGGATGGAATCAAGCAGCTTGAGCACCCTCACAAAACGAACATGGAGCTCCTCACTCAAGGTGCTCAAATGCCCACAGCCAAAGACGAGTTCAGTGCCCAAGCCATTTCCCGCTGCCATGGAAACCAAGTGCTCTGGCAACACATATGTCTGAAAGTGGATATGACACCTAGGGAAGAGAGTGTGGTGGTGAATAGCAACTGCCCCAAGCAGCAGCAAACACTTCCAGTACCAAAACAACTCCACCTGCCTCATGAACTTCACATACAATTAGCTGTCCGGGCAGCTATGTTGAAATCCGTTTTGGTTCACTTCCGGTCCCATGCCCATTGAGCCCAGTGGGATGGAATCAAGCAGCTTGAGCACCCACACAAAACTAAAATGGAGCTCCTCACTCATTGCGCTCAAAACCCCACAGCCAAAGACAATTTCAGTGCCCAAGCCATTTCCCGCTGCCATGGAAACCAAGTGCTCTGGCAGCACATATGTCTGAAAGTGGATATGACACCTAGGGAAAGGGAGTGTGGTGGTGAATGGCAACTGCCCCAAGCAGCTGCATACTCTTCCAGTGCCAAAACAACTCCACCTGCTCATGAACTTCACATACCATCAGTTGTCCTGGCAGCTCTCAAGGAAAATCTGTTGGGTCACGTGCAGTCCCATGGCCTTTGAGCCCAGTGGGATGGAATCAAGCAGCTTGAGCACGCACACAAAACCCACATGGAGCTCCTCACTCAAGGCGCTCAAAGCTCCACAGCCAAAGACAATTTCATTGCCCAAACCATTTCCCGCTGCCATGGAAACCAAGTGCTCTGGCAGCACATATGTCTGAAAGTGGATATGAAACCTAAGGACGGGAGTGTGGTGGTGAATACCAACTGCCCCAGGCAGCAGCACAGCTCTTCCAGTGCCAAAACAACTACACCTGCCTCATGAACTTCACATACCCTCAGCTGTTCTGGCAGCTATCTAGGAAACAAAGTAGGGTCACTTCCGGTCCCATGCCCATTGAGCCCAGTGGGATGGAATCAAGCAGCTTGAGCACCCACACAAAACGATCATGGAGCTCCTCACTCCAGGCGCTCAAAACTCCACAGCCAAAGACAAGTTCAGTGCCCAAGCCATTTCCCGCTGCCATGGAAACCAAGTGCTCTGGCAGCACATATGTCTGATAGTGGTTATGACACCAAGGGAAGGGAGTGTGGAGGTGAATGACAACTGCCCGAAGCAGCAGCACAGCTCTTCCAGTGCCAAAACAACTCCACCTGCCTCATGAACTTCACATACCATCAGCTGTCCTGGCAGCTATCAAGGAAACTCTGTTGGGTCACTTGCAGTTCCATGCCCATTGAGGCCAGTGGGATGGAATTTAGCAGCTTGAGCACCCAAACAAAACGATCAGGGAGCTCCTCAGTCAAGGCGCTCAAAACCCCACAGCCAAAGACAAGTTCAGTGCCCAAGCCATTTTCCGCTGCCACGGAAACCAAGTGCTCTGGCAGCACATATGTCTGAAAGTGGATATGACACCTAGGGAAGGGAGTGTGGTGGTGAATGGCAACTGCCCGAGGCAGCAGCACAGCTCTTCCGGTGCCAAAACAACTCCACCTGCCTCATGAACTTCACATACAATCAGCTGTCATGGTAGCTATCGAAGATAACCTGTTGGGTCACTCCCTGCCCAATGTCCATTGAGCCCAGTGGGATGGAATCAAGCAGCTTGAGCACGCACACAAAACGAACATGGAGCTCCTCACTCAAGGCGCTCAAAACTCCACATCCAAAGACAAGTTCAGTGCCATGCCATTTCCCGCTGATATGGAAACCAAGTGCTCTGGCAGCACATATGTCTGAAAGTGGATATGACACCTATGGAACTCTGTGTGCTGGTGAATGGCAACTGGCCGAAGCAGCTGCATACTCTTCCAGTGCCAAAACAACTCCACCTGCTCATGAACTTCACATACCATCAGCTGTCCTGGTAGCTATCTAGGAAAAACTGGTTAGTAACTTCCGGTCCCATGCCCATTGAGCCCAGTAGGATGGACTCAAGCAGCTTGAGCACCCACACAAAACGATCATGGAGCTCCTCACTCAAGGCGATCAAATCCCTACAGCCAAAGACAAGTTCAGTGCCCAAGCCATTTCCCGCTGCCATGGAAACCAAGTGCTCTGGCAGCACATACGTCTGAAAGTGGATATGACACCTTTGGAACTCTGCGTGGTCGTTAATGGCAACTGCCCGAAGCAGCAGTACAGCTCTTCCTGTGCCAAAACAACTACACCTCCCTCATGAACTTCACATACCATCAGCTGTCCTGGCAGCTCTCAAGGAAAACCTTTTGGGTCACTTCCGGTCCCATGCCCATTGAGCCCAGTGGGATGGAATCAAGCAGCTTGAGCACCCACACAAAACCAACATGGAGCTCCTCACTCAAGGCTCTCAAATCTCCAGAACCAAAGACAAGTTCAGCGCCATGACCTTTCCCGCTGCCATGGAAACCAAGTGCTCTGGCAGCACATATGTCTGAAAGTGGATATGACATCTAGGGAAGGGAGTGTGGTGGTGAATGACAACTGCACGAGGCAGCAGCACAGCTCTTCCTGTGCCAAAACAACTCCACCTGCCTCATGAACTTCACATACCATCTGCTGTCTTGGCAGCTATCTAGGAAACCCTTTTTGGTCACTTCCGGTCCGATGCCCATTGAGCCCAGTGGGATGGAATCAAGCAGCTTGAGCACCCACACAAAACGAACATTGAGCTCCTCACTCAAGGCCATCAAATCCCCACAGCCAAGGACAAGTTCAGTGCCCAAGCCATTTCCCGCTGCCATGGAAACCAAGTGCTCTGGCAGCACATATGTCTGAAAGTGGATATGACACCTAGGGAACACTGTGTGATGGTGAATGGCAACTGGCCGAAACAGCTGCATACTCTTCCAGTGCCAAAACAACTCCACCGGCATCATGAACTTCACATACCATCAGCTGTCCTGGCAGCTATCTAGGAAACCCTGTTGGGTCACTTGAGGTCCCATGACCATTGAGCCTAGTGGGATGCAATCAAGCAGCTTGAGCACCCACACAAAACGATCATGGAGCTCCTCACTCAAGGCGCTCAAATCCCCACAGCCTAAGACAAGTTCAGTGCCCAAACTATTTCCCGCTGCCATGGAAACCAAGTGCTCTGGCAGCACATATGTCTGAAAGTGGATATGACACCTAGGGAAGGGAGTGTGCTGGTGAATGGCAACTGCCCGAAGCAGCAGCACAGCTCTTCCAGTGCCAAAACAACACCACCTGCCTCATGAACTTCACATACCATCAGCTGTCCTGGCAGCTATCTAGGAAACCCTGTTGGTTCACTTCCGGTCCCATGACCATTGAGCCCAGGGGGATGGAATCAAGCAGCTTGAGCACCCACACAACACTAACATGGAGCTCCTCACTCAAGGCGCTCAAATCCCCACAGCCAAAGACAAGTTCAGTGCCCAAGCCATGACATTTCCCGCTGCCATGGAAACCAAGTGCTCTGGCAACACATATGTCTGAAAGTGGATATGACACCTAGGAAAGGGAGTGTGCTGGTGAATGGCAACTCCCGCAAGCAGCAGCAGAGCTCTTCCAGTGCCAAAACAACTCCACCTGCCTCATGAACTTCACATACCATCAGCTGTCCGGGCAGCTCACAAGGAAACCTTGTTGGGTCACTTCCGGTCCCATGCCCATTGAGCCCAGTGGGATGGAATCAAGCAGCTTGAGCACGCACACAAAGTAACATGGAGCTCCTCACTCAAGGTGCTCAAATGCCCACAGCCAAAGACAAGTTCAGTGCCCAAGCCATTTCCCACTGCCATGGAAACCAAGTGCTCTGGCAACACATATGTCTGAAAGTGGATATGACACCTATGGAAGAGAGTGTGGTGGTGAATAGCAACTGCCCCAAGCAACAGCAAACTCTTCCAGTACCAAAACAACTCCACCTGCCTCATGAACTTCACATACCATCAGCTGTCCTGGCAGCTATGTTGAAATCCGTTTTGGTTCACTTCCGGTCCCATGCCCATTGAGCCCAGTGGGATGGAATCAAGCAGCTTGAGCACCCACACAAAACGAACATGGAGCTCCTCACTCAAGGCGCTCAAATCCCCACAGCCAAAGACAAGTTCAGTGCCCAAGCCATTTCCGGCTGCCATGGAAACCAAGTGTTCTTTCAGCACATATGTCTGAAAGTGGATATGACACCTACGGAAAGGAGTGTGGTGGTGAATTGCAACTGCCCGAAGCAGCAGCACAGCTCTTCCAGTGCCAAAACTACTCCACCTGCCTCATGAACTTCACATACCATCAGCTGTCCTGGCAGCTATCTGGGAAACCCTGTTGAGTCACTTCCGGTCCCATGCCCATTGAGCCCAGTGGGATGGAATCAAGCAGCCTGAGCACTCACACAAAACCAACATGGAGCTCCTCACTCAAGGTGCTCAAATCTCCACAGCCAAAGACAAGTTCAGTGCCATGGCATTTCCCGCTGCCATGGAAACCAAGTGCTCTGGCATCACATATGTCTGAAAGTGGATATGACACCTAGGTAAGGGAGTGTGGTGGTGAATATCAACTGCCCCAAGCAGATACACAGCTCTTCCAATGCCAAAACAACTCCATCTGCATCATGAATTTCACATACCATTAGCTATCCTGGCAGCTATCTAGGAAACCCTGTTGGGTCACTTCCGGTCCCATGCTCATTGAGCCCAGTGGGATGGAATCAAGCAGCCTGAGAACCCACACAAAACCAACATGGAGCTCCTCACTCAAGGCGCACAAAAATCCCCACAGCAAAAGACAAGTTCAGTGCCCAAGCCATTTCCCACTTCCATGGAAACCAAGTGCTCTGGCAGCACATATGTCTGAAAGTGAATATGACACCTATGGAAGGGAGTGTGGTGGTGGATAGCAACTGTCCCAAGCAGCAGCAAACTCTTCCAGTGCCAAAACAACTCCACCTGCCTCACGAACTTCACATACCATCAGCTGTCCTGCCAGCTATGTTGAAATCAGTTTTGGTTCACATCCGGTCCCATGCCCATTTAGCTCTATGGGATGGAATCAAGCAGCTTGAGCACGCACACAAAACCCACATGGAGCTCCTCACTCAAGGCGCTCAAAACCCCACAGCCAAAGACAAGTTCAGTGCCCAAGCCATTTCCCGCTGCCATGGAAACCAAGTGCTCTGGCATCACATATGTCTGAAAGTGAATATGACACCTAGGGAAGGGAGTGTGGTGGTGGATAGCAACTGCCCAAAGCAGCAGCACAGCTCTTCCAGTGCCAAAACAACTCCACCTGCCTCATGAACTTCACATACCATCAGCTGTCCTGACAGCTATCTAGGCAACCCTGTTGGGTCACTTCCTGTCCAATGCCCTTTGAGCCCAGTGGGATGGAATCAAGTAGCTTGAGCACACATAGAAAAACGAACATGGAGCTCCTCACTCAAGGTGCTCAAATCCCCACAGCCAAAGACAAGTTCAGTGCCCAAGACATTTCCCACTGCCATGGAAACCAAGTGTTCTGGCAGCACATATGTCTGAAAGTGGATATGACACCTATGGAACTCTGTTTGGTGGAGAATGGCAACTGCCCGAAGCAGCAGCACAGCTCTTCCAGTGCCAAAACAACTCCACCTGCCTCATGAACTTCACATACCATCAGCTGTCCTGGCAGCTATATAGGAAACCCTGTTGGGTCACTTGCGGTCCCATGCCCATTGAGCCTAGTGGGATGGGATCAAGCAGCTTGAGCACGCAAACAAAACAAATATGGAGCTCCTGACTCAAGGCGCTCAAATCTCCACAAGCAAAGACAAGTTCAGTGCCCAAGCCATTTCCCGCTGCCATGGAAACCAAGTGCTCTGGCAGCACATATGTCTGAAAGTGGATATGACACCTAGGGAAGGGATTGTGGTGGTGAATGGCAACTGCCCCAGGCAGCTGCACAGCTCTTCCAGTGCCAAAACAACTCCACCTGCCTCATGAACTTCACATACCATCAGCTGTCTTGGCAGCTATCTAGGAAACCCTGTTTGGTCACTTCCGGTCCCATGCCCATTGAACTTAGCAAGATGGAATTAAGCAGCTTGACCACCCACACAAAACGATCATGGAGCTCCTCAGTCAAGGTGATCAAATCCCCACAGCCAAGGACAAGTTCAGTGCCCAAGCCATTTCCCGCTGCCATGGAAACCAAGTGCTCTGGCAGCACATATGTCTGAAAGTGGATATGACACCTATGGAACTCTGTGTGGTGGTGAATGGCAACTGCCCGAAGCAGCTGCATACTCTTCCAGTGCCAAAACAACTCCACCTGCTCATGAACTTCACATACCATCAGCTGTCCTGGCAGCTATCTAGGAAACCCTGTTGGCTCACTTCCGGTCCCATGCCCATTGAGCCTAGTGGGATGGGATCAAGCAGCTTGAGCACGCACACAAAACAAATATGGAGCTCCTCACTCAAGGCGCTCAAATCTCCACAAGCAAAGACAAGTTCAGTGCCCAAGCCATTTCCCGCTGCCATGGAAACCAAGTGCTCTGGCAGCACATATGTCTGAAAGTGGATATGACACCTAGGGAAGGGATTGTGGTGGTGAATGGCAACTGCCCCAGGCAGCTGCACAGCTCTTCCAGTGCCAAAACAACTCCACCTGCCTCATGAACTTCACATACCATCAGCTGTCTTGGCAGCTATCTAGGAAGCCCTGTTGGGTCACTTCCGGTCCCATGCCCATTGAACTTAGCAAGATGGAATTAAGCAGCTTGACCACCCACACAAAACGATCATGGAGCTCCTCACTCAAGGCCATCAAATCCCCACAACCAAGGACAAGTTCAGTGCCCAAGCCATTTCTCGCTGCCATGGAAACCAAGTGCTCTGGCAGCACATATGTCTGAAAGTGGATATGACACCTAGGGAAGGGATTGTGGTGGTGAATGGCAACTGCCCCAGGCAGCTGCACAGCTCTTCCAGTGCCAAAACAACTCCACCTGCCTCATGAACTTCACACACACTCAGATGTCCTTGGTGGCTATCGAGGATACCCTGTTGGGTCACTCCCTGCCCAATGTCCTTTGAGCCAAGTGGGATGGAATCAAGCAGCTTGAGCACCCACACAAAGCTAACATGGAGCTCCTCACTCAAGGCGCTCAAATCCCCATAGCCAAGCACAAGTTCAGTGCCATGCCATTTCCCGCTGACATGGAAACCAAGTGCTCTGGCAGCACATATGTCTGAAAGTGGATATGACACCTAGGGAAGGTAGTGTGGTGGTGAATAACAACTGCCCGAAGCAGCAGCACAGCTCTTCCAGTGCCAAAATAACTCCACCTGCATCATGAACTTCACATACTATCAGCTGTCTTGGCAGTTTTCTAGGAAACCCTGTTGGGTCACTTGCTTTTCCCATGCCCATTGAGCCCAGTGGGATGGAATCAAGCAGCTTGAGCACCCGCACAAAAGGAACATGGAGCTCCTCACTCAAGGCGCTCAAATCCCCACATCCAAAGACAAGTTCAGTGCTCAAGCCATTTCCCGCTGCCATGGAAACCAAGTGCTCTGGCAGAAGATATATCTGAAACTGGATATGACACCAAGGGAGTGTGGTGGTGAATGGCAACTGCCCGAAGCAGCAGCACAACTCTTCCAGTGCCAAAACAACTCCACCTGCCTCATGAACTTCACATACCATCAGCTGTCCTGGCAGCTATATAGGAAACCCTGTTGGGTCACTTGCGGTCCCATGGCCATTGAGAGCAGTGGGATGGAATCAAGCAGTTTGAGCACACACACAAAACCTACATGGCGCTCGTCACTCAAGGCGATCAAAAGCCCCACAGCCAAAGACAAGTTCAGTGCCCAAGCCATTTCCCTCTGCCATGGAAACCAAGTGCTCTGGCAGCACATATGTCTGAAAGTGGATATGACACCGAGGGAAGTAAGTGTGGTGGTGAATGGCAACTGCCCGAGGCAGCTGCACACTCTTCCAGTGCTAAAACAACTCCACCTGCCTCATGAACTTCACATGCCATCAGCTGTCCTTTCAGCTATCTAGGAAAACATATTGGGTCACTTCCGGTCCCATGCCCATTGAGCTTAGCGGGATGTAAGTAAGCAGCTTGAGCACCCACACAAAACTAACATGGAGCTCCTCACTCAAGGCGATCAAATCCCCACAGCCAAGGACAAGTTCAGTACCCAAGCCATTTCCCGCTGCCATGGAAACCAAGTGCTCTGGCAGCACATATGTCTGAAAGTGGATATGACACCTAGGGAAGGGAGTGTGTGGCTGAATGGCAAATGCCCCATGCACTACACAGCTCTTCCAGTGCCAAAACAACTCCACCTGCCTCATGAACTTCACATACCATGAATGTCCCAACAGCTATGTTGGAATTCGTTTTGGTTCACTTCCCGTCCCATGCCCATTGAGCCCAGGGGGATGGAGTCAAGCAGCTTGAGCACCCACACAAAACTAAAATGCAGCTCCTCACACAAGACGCTCAAAACCCCACAGCCAAAGACAAGTTCAGTGCCCAAGCCATTTCCCACTGCCATGGAAACCAAGTGCTCTGGCAGCACATATGTCTGAAAGTGGATATGACACATATGGAACTCTGTGTGGTGGTGAGTGACAACTGCCCCAAGCAGCTTCATACTCTTCCAGTGCCAAAACAGCTCCACCTGCCTCATGAACTTCACATACCATCAGCTGTCTTGGCAGTTTTCTAGGAAACCCTGTTGGGTCACTTGCGGTCCCATGGCCATTGAGCCCAGTGGGATGGAATCAAGCAGCTTGAGCAAACACACAAAAGGAACATGGAGCTCCTCACTCAAGGCGCTGAAATCCCCACAGCCAAAGAAAAGTTCACTGCTCAAGCCATTTCCCGCTGCAATGGAAACCAAGTGCTCTGGCAGAAGATATATCTGAAAGTGGATATGACACCAAGGGAGTGTGGTGGTGAATGGCCACTGCCCGAAGCAGCAGCACAGCTTTTCCAGTGACAAAACAACTCCACCTCCCTCATGAACTTCACATACCATCAGCTGTCCTGGCAGGTCTCGCGGATACCCTGTTTGATCACTTGCGGTCCCATGGATATTGAGCCCAGTGGGATGGAATCAAGCAGCTTGAGCACCCACACAAAACCTACATGGAGCTCCTCACTCAAGGTGATCAAAAGCCCCACAGCCAAAGACAAGTTCAGTGCCATGCCATTTCCCGCTGCAATGGAAACCAAGTGCTCTGGCAGCACATATGTCTGAAAGTGGATATGACACCTAGGGAACGGAGTGTGGTGGTGAATGGCAACTGCCCGAGGCAGCTGCACACTCTTCCAGTGCTAAAACAACTCCACCTGCCTCATGAACTTCACATACCATCAGCTGTCTTGGCAGCTATCTAGGAAATCATGTTGGGTCACTTCCGGTCCCATGCCTATTGAGTTTAGCGGGATGGAATTAAGCAGCTTGAGCACCCACACAAAACTAACATGGAGCTCCTCACTCAAGGCGATCAAATGCCCACAGCCAAGGACAAGTTCAGTGCCCAAGCCATTTCCCGCTGCCATGGAAACCACGTGCTCTGGCAGCACATATGTCTGAAAGTGGATATGACACCTAGGGAACGGAGTGTGGTGGTGAATGGCAAATGCCCGAAGCAGCAGAATACTCTTCCATTGCCAAAACAACTTCACCTGCCTCATGAACTTCACATACTATCAGCTGTCCAGGCAGCTATCAAGGAAACTCTCTTAGGTCACTTCCATTCTCAAGCCGATTGAGCCCAGTGGGATGGAATCAAGCAGCTTCAGCAAGCACACAAAACGAACATGGAGCTCCTCACACAAGGTGCTCAAAATCCCACAGCCAAAGACAAGTTCAGTGCCCAAGCCATTTCCCGCTGCCATGGAAACCAAGTGCTCTGGCAGCACATATGTCTGAAAGTGGATATGACACCTAGGGAACTCTGTGTGCTGGTGAATGGCAATTGCTCGAGGAAGCTGCACACTCTTCCAGTGCTAAAACAACTCCACCTGCCTCATGAACTTCACATACCATCAGATGTCCTGGCAGCTATCTAGGATACCCTGTTGGGTACTCGCGGTCCCATGCCCATTGAGCTTAGTGTGATGGAAGTAAGCAGCTTGAGCACCCACACAAAACTAACATGGAGCTCCTCACTCAAGGCGATCAAATCCCCACAGCCAAGGACAAGTTCAGTACCCAAGCCATTTTTCGCTGCCATGGAAACCAAGTGCTCTGGCAGCACATATGTCTGAAAGTGGATATGATACCTAGGGAAGGGAGTGTGGTGGTGAATGGCAAATGCCCCATGCACTACACAGCTCTTCCAGTGCCAAAACAACTCCACCTCCCTCATGAACTTCACATACCATCAGCTGTCCTGGCAGCTATCTAGGAAACCCTGTTGGGTCACTCCCTGCCCAATATCCATTGAGCCCAGTGGGATGGAATCAAGCAGCTTGAGCACCCACAAAAAGCTAACATGGAGCTCCTCACTCAAGGTGCTCAAATCGCCACAGCCAAAGACAAGTTCAGTGCCCAAGCCATTTCCCGCTGCCATGGAAGCCAAGTGCTCTGGCAGCACATATGTCTGAAAGTGGATATGACACCTAGGGAAGGGAGTGTGCTGGTGACTTGCAACTACTTCATGCAGCAGCACAGCTCTTCCAGTGCCAAACCAACTCCACCTGCCTCATGAACTTCACATACCATCAGCTGTCCTGGCAGCTATCGAGGATACCCTGTTGGGTCACTTGCGGTCATGCAACTCAGCCCAGTGGGATGGAATCAAGCAGCTTGAGCACCCATACAACACTAACATGGAGCTCCTCACTCAAGGCTCTCAAAACCCCATAGCCAAACACAAGTTCAGGGCCATGCCATTCTCCGCTGCCATGGAAACCAAGTGCTCTGCCAGCACATATGTCTGAAAGTGGATATGACACCTAGGGAACTCTGTGTGGTGGTGAATACCAACTGCCCCAAGCAGATACACAGCTCTTCCAGTGCCAAAACAACTCCACGTGCCTCATGAACGTCACATACCATCAGCTCTTCTGGCAGCTATCTAGGAAACCCTGTTGGCTCATTTACGGTCCCATGCCCATTGAGCCCAGTGGCATGGAATCAAGCAGCTTGAGCACCCACACAAAACTGACATGGAGCTCTTCACTCAAGATGCTCAAATTCCACAGGCAAAGACAAGTTCAGTGCCCAAGCCATTTCCCGCTGCCATGGATACCAAGTGCTCTGGCAGCACATATGTCTGAAAGTGGATATGACACCTACGGAACTCTGTTTGGTGGTGAATATCAACTGCCGCAAGCAGCTCCACAGCTCTTCCAGTGCCAAAACAACTCCCCCTGCCTCATGAACTTCACATACCATGAATGTCCCAACAGCTATGTTGGAATTCGTTTTGGTTCTCTTCCGGTCTCATGCCCATTGAGCCCAGTGGGATGGAGTCAAGCAGCTTGAGCACCCACACAAAACTAAAATGGAGCTCCTCACACAAGGCGCTCAAAACCCTACAGCCAAAGACAAGTTCAGTGCCCAAGCCATTTCCCGCTACCATGGAAACCAAGTGCTCTGCCAGCACATATGTCTGAAAGTGGATATGACACATATGGAACTCTGTGTGGTGGTGAGTGGCAACTGCCCCAAGCAGCTTCTTACTCTTCCAGTGCCAAAACAGCTCCACCTGCCTCATGAACTTCACATACCATCAGCTGTCTTGGCAGTTTTCTAGGAAACCCTGTTGGGTCACTTGCGGTCCCATGCCCATTGATCCAAGTGGGATGGAATCAAGCAGCTTGAGCACCCACACAAAAGGAACTGGAGCTCCTCACTCAAGGCGCTGAAATCCTCACAGCCAAAGAAAAGTTCACTGCTCAAGCCATTTCCCGCTGCCATGGAAACCAAATACTCTGGCAGAAGATATATCTGAAAGTGGATATACACCAAGGGAGTGTGGTGGTGAATGGCCACTGCCCGAAGCAGCAGCACAGCTTTTCCAGTGCCAAAACAACTCCACCTCCCTCATGAACTTCACTTACCATCAGCTGTCCTGGCAGGTCTAGAGGATACCCTGTTGATCACTTGCGGTCCCATGGCCATTGAGCCCAGTGGGATGGAATCAAGCATCTTGAGCACCCACAGAGAACTAAAATGGAGCTCCTCACACAAGGCGCTCAAATCCCCACAGCCAAGGACAAATTCAGTGCCCAAGCCATTTCCCGCTGCCATGGAAACCAATTGCTCCGGCAGCACATATGTCTGAAAGCGGATATGACACCTAGGGAACCCTGTCTGGTGGTGAATGGCAACTGCCCGAAGCAGCAGAATACTCTTCCAGTGCCAAAACAACTCCACCTCCCTCATGAACTTCACATACCAACAGCTCTTCTGGCAGCTATCTAGGAAACACTGTTGTGTCACTTCCTGCCAAATGCCCTTGGAGCCCAGTGCGATGAAATCAAGCAGCTTGAGCTCCAACACAAAACAATCATGGAGCTCCTCACTCAAGGCGCACAAATCCCCACAGCCAAAGACAAGTTCAGTGCCCAAGCCATTTCCCACTGCCATGGAAACCAAGTACTCTGGCAGCACATATGTCTGAAAGTCGATATGACACCTATGGAACTCTGTGTGGTGGTGAATGGCAACTGCCCGAAGCAGTTGCATACTCGTCCAGTGCCAAAATAACTCCACCTGCCTCATGAACTTCACATACCATCAACTGTTCTGGCAGATATCTAGGAAACCCTGTTGGGTCACTTCCAGTCCTATGCCCATTGAGCCCAGTGGGATGGAATCAAGCAGCTTGAGCACCTACACAAAACGAACATGGAGCTTCTCACTCAAGGCGCTCAAATCCCCACAGCCAAAGACAAGTTCAGTGCCCAAGCCATTTCCCGCTGCCATGGAAACCAAGTGCTCTGGCAGCACATATGTCTGAAAGAGGATAAGACACCTAGTGAACGGAGTGTGGTGGTGAATGGCAACTGCACGAGGCAGCAGCACAGCTCTTCCAGTGCCAAAACAACTCCACCTGCCTCATGAACTTCACATACCATGAATGTCCCAACAGCTATGTTGGAATCCGTTTTGGTTCACTTGCGGTCACCTGACCTTTGAGCCTAGTGGCATGGAATTAAGCAGCTTGAAAACCCACACAAAACTAAAATGGAGCTCCTCACTCAAGGCGCTGAAAACCCCAAGAACCAAAGACAAGTTCAGTGCCAAAGCCATTTCCCGCCGCCATGGAAACCACGTGCTCTGGCAGCACATATGTCTGAAAGTGGATATGACACCTAGGGAAGGGAGTGTGCTGGTGAATGGCAACTGTCCGAAGCAGCAGCACAGCTCTTCCAGTGCCAAAACAACTCCACCTGCCTCATGAACTTCACATACCATCAGCTGTCCTGGCAGCTATCTAGGAAGCCCTGTTGGGTCACTTCCTGCCCAATGCCCTTGGAGCCCAGTGGGATGAAATCAAGCAGCTTGAGCACCAACACAAAACAATCATGGAGCACCTCACTCAAGGCGCTCAAATCCCCACAGCCAAAGACAAGTTCAGTGCCCAAGCCATTTCCCGCTGCCATGGAAACCAAGTACTCTGGCAGCACATATGTCTGAAAGTGGATATGACACCTATGGAACTCTGTGTGGTGGTGAATGGCAACTGCCCGAAGCAGTTGCATACTCTTCCAGTGCCAAAATAACTCCACCTGCCTCATAAACGTCACATACCATCAGCTATCCTGGCAGATATCTAGGAAACCCTGTTGGGTCACTTCCAGTCCCATGCCCATTGAGCCCAGTGGGATGGAATCAAGCAGCTTGAGCACCCACACAAAACGAACATGGAGCTACTCACTCAAGGCGCTCAAATCCCCACAGCCAAAGACAAGTTCAGTGCCCAAGCCATTTCCCGCTGCCATGGAAACCAAGTGCTCTGGCAGCACATATGTCTGAAAGTGGATATGACACCTAGGGAAGTTGGTGTGGTGGTGAATGGAAACTGTCCGAAGCAGCAGCACAGCTCTTCCAGTGCCAAAACAACTCCACCTGCCTCATGAACTTCACATACCATCAGCTGTTCTGGCAGATATCTAGGAAACACTGTTGGGTCACTTCCTGCCCAATGCCCTTGGAGCCCAGTGGGATGAAATCAAGCAGCTTGAGCACCAACACAAAACAATCATGGAGCTCCTCACTCAAGGCGCTCAAAACCCCACAGCCAAAGACAAGTTCAGTGCCCAAGCCCTTTCCCGCTGCCATGGAAACCAAGTGCTCTGGCAGCACATATGTCTGAAAGTGGATATGACACCTATGGAACTCTGTGTGGAGGTGAATGGCAACTGCCCGAAGCAGCTTCACACTCTTCCAGTGCCAAAACAACTCCACCTGCCTCATGAACTTCACATACCATCAGCTGTCCTGGCAGCTATCTAGGAAAAACTGTTGAGTCACTTCCGGTCCCATGCCCATTGAACCCAGTTGGATGGAATCAAGCAGCTTGAGCACCCACACAAAACTCACATTCAGCTCCTCACTCAAGGCGCCTAAATCCCCAGAACCAAAGACAAGTTCAGTGCTCAAGCCATTTCCCGCTGCCATGGAAACCAAGTGCTCTGGCAGGAGATTTATTTGAAAGTGGATGTGACACCTAGGGAAGGGAGTGTGGTGGTGAATGGCAACTGCCCAAAGCAGCAGCACAGCTCTTCCAGTGCCAAAACAACTCCACCTGCCTCATGAACTTCACATACCATCAGCTATCCTGGCAGCTATGAAGGAAACTTTGTTGGGTCACCACAGCTCCCATGCCCATTGAGCCCTGTGGGATGGAATCAAGCAGCTTGAGCACCCACACAAAACGAACATGGAGCTCCTCACTCAAGGCGATCAAAACTCCACATCCAAAGACAAGTTCAGTGCCATGCCGTTTCCCGCTGCCATGGAAACCAAGTGCTCTGGCAGCACATATGTCTGAAAGAGGATAGAACACCTAGTGAACGGAGTGTGGTGGTGAATGGAAACTGCACGAGGCAGCAGCACAGCTCTTCCAGTGCCAAAACAACTCCACCTGCCTCATGAACTTCACATACCATGAATGTCCCAACAGCTATGTTGGAATCCGTTTTGGTTCACTTGCGGTCACCTGACCATTGAGCCTAGTGGCATGGAATTGAGCAGCTTGAAAACCCACACAAAACTAAAATGGAGCTCCTCACTCAAGGCGCTGAAAACCCCAAGAACCAAAGACAAGTTCAGTGCCCAAGCCATTTCCCGCTGCCATGGAAACCACGTGCTCTGGCAGCACATATGTCTGAAAGTGGATATGACACCTAGGGAAGGGAGTGTGCTGGTGAATGGCAACTGTCCGAAGCAGCAGCACAGCTCTTCCAGTGCCAAAACAACTCCACCTGCCTCATGAACTTCACATACCATCAGCTGTCCTGGCAGCTATCTAGGAAACACTGTTGGGTAACTTCCTGCCCAATGCCCTGGAGCCCAGTGGGATGAAATCAAGCAGCTTGAGCACCCACACAAAACAATCATGGAGCTCCTCACTCAAGGCGCTCAAATCCCCACAGCCAAAGACAAGTTCAGTGCCCAAGCCATTTCCCGCTGCCATGGAAACCAAGTACTCTGGCAGCACATATGTCTGAAAGTGGATATGACACCTATGGAACGGAGTGTGGTGGTGAATGGCAACTGCCCGAAGCAGTTGCATACTCTTCCAGTGCCAAAATAACTCCACCTGCCTCATGAACGTCACATACCATCAGCTATCCTGGCAGATATCTAGGAAACCCTGTTGGGTCACTTCCAGTCCCATGCCCATTGAGCCCAGTGGGATGGAATCAAGCAGCTTGAGCACCCACACAAAACGAACATGGAGCTCCTCACTCAAGGCGCTCAAATCCCCACAGCCAAAGACAAGTTCAGTGCCCAAGCCATTTCCCGCTGCCATGGAAACCAAGTGCTCTGGCAGCACATATGTCTGAAAGTGGATATGACACCTAGGGAAGTTGGTGTGGTGGTGAATGGAAACTGTCCGAAGCAGCAGCAAAGCTCTTCCAGTGCCAAAACAACTCCACCTGCCTCATGAACTTCACATACCATCAGCTGTCCTGACAGCTATCTAGGAAACACTGTTGGGTCACTTCCTGCCCAATGCCCTTGGAGCCCAGTGGGATGAAATCAAGCAGCTTGAGCACCAACACAAAACAATCATGGAGCTCCTCACTCAAGGCGCTCAAAACCCCACAGCCAAAGACAAGTTCAGTGCCCAAGCCATTTCCCGCTGCCATGGAAACCAAGTGCTCTGGCAGCACATATGTCTGAAAGTGGATATAACACCAAGGAAGGGAGTGTGGTGGTGAAAGGCAACTGCCCAAAGCAGCAGCACAGCTCTTCCAGTGCCAAAACAACTCCACCTGCCTCATGAACTTCACATACCTTCAGCGCTTCTGGCAGCTATCTAGGAAACCCTGTTGGGTCACTTGCTGTCCCATGCCCATTGAGCCCAGTGGGATGGAATCAAGCAGCTTGAGCACCCACACAAAATGAACATGGAGCTCCTCACTCAAGGCGCTCAAAACTCCACAGCCAAGGACAAGTTCAGTGCCCAAGCCATTTCCCGCTGCCATGGAAACCAAGTGCTCTGGCAGCACATATATCTGAAAGTGCATATGACACCTAGGGAAGGGAGTGTGGTGGTGAATGGCAACTGCCCGAAGCAGCAGCACAGCTCTTCCAGTGCCAAAACTACTTCACCTGCCTCATGAACTTTACATACCGTCAGCTGTCCTGGCAGCTATCTAGGATACCCTGTTGGGTACTTCTGGTCCCATGCCCATTGGGCCCATTGGGATAGAATCGAGCAGCTTGAGCACCCACACAAAACGATCTGGAGCTCCTCACTCAAGGCGCTAAAAACTTTACAGCCAAGGACAAGTTCAGTGCCCAAGCCATTTCCCGCTGCCATGGAAACCAAGTGCTCTGGCAGCACATATGTCTGAAAGTGGAAAGGAAACCTAGGGAAGGCAGTGTGCTGGTGAATGGCAACTGCTCGAAGCAGCAGCATAGCAATTCCAGTGCCAAAACAACTCCACCTGCCTCATGAACTTCACATACCATCAGCTGTCCTGGCAGCTATCTGGGAAACCCTGTTTGGTCACTTCCGGTCCCAGGCCCATTGAGCCCAGTGGGATGGAATCAAACAGCTTGAGCAGCCATAGAAAACGAACATGGAGCTCCTCACTCAAGGCGATCAAACGTTACAGCCCAAGATAAGTACAGTGCCCAAGCCATTTCCCACTGCCATGGAAACCAAGTGCTCTGGCAGCACATATGTCTGAAAGTGGATATGACACCGAGTAAAGGGAGTGTGGTGGTGAATGGCAACAGCCGGAAGCAGCAGCACAACTCTTCCAGTGCCAAAACAACTCCAACTGCCTCATGAACTTCATATACCATCAGCTGTCCTGGCAGCTATCTGGGAAACCATGTGGGTCACTTCAGGTCCCATGCCCATTGAGCCCAGTGGGAAGGAATCAAACAGCTTGAGCACCCACACAAAACGAACATGGAACTCCTCACTCAAGTCGCTCTAAACTCCACAGCCAAGGACAAGTTCAGTGCCGAAGCCATTTCCCGCTGTCATGGAAACCAAGTGCTCTGGCAGCACATATGTCTGAAAGTGGATATGACACCTAGGGAAGGAAGTGTGGTGGTGAATGGCAACTGCCCGAAGCAGCAGCACAGCTCTTCCAGTGTCAAAACAACTCCACATGCCTCATGAACTTCACATACCATCAGCTGTCCTGGCAGCTATCTAGGAAACCCTGTTGGGTCACTTCCGGTCCCATGCCCAATGAGCCAAGTGGGATGGAATCAAGCAGCTTGAAAACCCACACAAAACTAAAATGGAGCTCCTCACTCAAGGCACTCAAAACCCCACAGCCAAGGACAAGTTCAGTGCCCAAACCATTTCCCGCTTCCATGGAAACCAAGTGCTCTGGCAGCACATATGTCTGAAAGTGGAAATCATACCTAGGGAAAGGAGCGTGGTGGTGAATGGCAACTGCCCAAAGCACAAGCACAGCTATTCCACTGCCAAAACTACTTCACCTGCCTCATGAACTTCACATACCATCAGCTGTCCTGGCAGCTAAATAGGAAACCCTGTTGGGTCACTTCCGGTCCCATGCTCATTGAGCCCAGTGGGATGGAATCGAGAAGCTAGAGCACCCACACAAAACTCACATTCATCTCCTCACTCAAGGCGCTCAAAACTTTACAGCCAAAGACATCTTCAGTGCCCAAGCCATTTCCCGCTGCCATGGAAACCAAGTGCTCTGGCAGCACATATGTCAGAAAGTGGATATGACACCTAGGGAAGGGTGTGTCGTGGTGAATGGCAACTGCCCGAAGCAGCAGCACAGCTCTTCCAGTGCCAAAACTACTTCACCTGCCTCATGAACTTCACATACCATCAGCTGTCCTGGCAGCTATCTAGGAAACCCTGTTGGGTCACTTCCGGTCTCATGCCCTTGGAGCCCAGTGGGATGGAAACAAGCAGCTTGGGCACCCACACAAAACCAACATGGAGCTCCTCACTCAAGGCGCTCAAAACCCCACAGCCAAGGACAGGTTCAGTGCCCAAGCCATTTCCCGCTGCCATGGAAACCAAGTGCTCTGGCAGCATATATGTCTGAAAGTGGATATGAAACCTAGGGAAGGGAGTGTGGTGGTGAATGGCAACTGCTCAAAGCATCAGCAGAGCTCTTCCAGTGCCAAAACAACTCCACCTGCCTCATGAACTTCACATAGCATCAGCTCTTCTGGCAGCTATCTAGGAAACCCTGTTGGGTCACGTCCGGTCCCATGCCCGTTGATCCCAGTGGGATGGAATCAAGCAGCTTGAGAACCCACACAAAACGAACATGGAGCTCCTCACTCAAGGCGCTCAAAACCCCACAGCCAAAGACAAGGACAAGTTCAGTGCCCAAGCCATTTCCCGCTGCCATGGAAACCAAGTGCTCTGGCAGCACATATGTCTGAAAGTGGATATGACACCTAGGGAAGGGAGTGTGGTGGTGAATGGCAACTGCCCGAAGCAGCAGCACAGCTCTTCCAGTGCCAAAACAAGTCCACCTGCCTCATGAACTTCACATACCATCAGCTGTCCTGGCAGCTATCTAGGAAACCCTGTTGCCTCACTACCGGTCCATGCTCATTGAGCCCAGTAGGATGGAATCAAGCAGCTTGAGAACCCACACAAAACGAATATGGAGCTCCTCACTCAAGGCACTCTAAACCCCACAGCCAAGGACAAGTTCAGTGCCCAAGCCATTTCCCGCTGCCATGGAAACCAAGTGCTCTGGCAGCACATATGTCTGAAAGTGGATATGACACCTAGAGAAATATGTGTGGTGGTGAGTGGCAACTGCCCGAAGCAGTAGCACAGCTCTTCCACTGCCAAAACAACTCCACCTCCCTCATGAACTTCACATACCATCAGCTGTATTGGCAGCTATCTAGGAAACCCTGTTGGGTCACTTCCGTTCCCATGCCCATTGAGCCCAGTGGGATGGAATCGAGAAGCTTGAGCACCCACACAAAACGAACATGGAGCTCCTCACTCAAGGTGCTCAAAACTTTACAGCCAAGGACAAGTTCATTGCCCAAGCCATTTCCCGCTGCCATGGAAACCAAGTGCTCTGGCAGCACATATGTCTGAAAGTGGATATGAAACCTAGGGAAGGGAGTGTGGTGGTGAATGGCAACTGCCCGAAGCAGCAGCACAGCTCTTCCAGTGCCAAAACAACTCCACCTGCCTCATGAACTTCACATAATATCAGCTGTCCTGGCAGCTATCTAGGAAACCCTGTTGGCTCACATCCGGTCCCATGCCCATTGAGCCCAGTAGGATGGAATCAAGCAGCTTGAGCACCCACACAAAACGAACATGGAGCTCCTCACTCAAGGCGCTCAAAACCCCACAGCCAAAGATAAGTTCAGTGTCTAAGCCATTTCCCGCTGCCATGGAAACCAAGTGCTCTGGCAGCACATATGTCTGAAAGTGGATATGACACCTAGGGAAAGGAGTGTGCTGGGGAATGTCAACTGCTCGAAGCAGCAGCACAGCTATTCCAATCCCAAAACAACTCCACCTGCCTCATGAACTTCACATACCATCAGCTCTTTTGGCAGCTATCTAGGAAACCCTGTTGGCTCACTTCCGGTCCCATGCCCATTGAGCCCAGTGGGATGGAATCAAGCAGCTTGAGCACCCACACAAAACGAACATGGAGCTCCTCACTCAAGGCGCTCAAAACCCCACAGCTAAGGACAAGTTCAGTGCCCAAGCCATTTCCCGCTGCCATGAAAACCAAGTGTTCTGGCAACACATATGACTGAAAGTGGATATGACACCTAGGGAAGGGTGTTTGGTGGTGAATGGCAACTGCCCGAAGCAGCAGCACAGCTCTTCCAGTGCAAAAACAACTCCACCTGCCTCATGAAATTCACATAGCATCATCAGCTGTCCTGGATGCTATCTAGGAAACCCTGTTGGGTCACTTCCGGTCCCATGCCCATTGAGCCCAGTGGGATGGAATCAAGCAGCTTGAGCATCCGCGCAAAACGAACATTGAGCTCCTCACTCAATGCGCTCAAAGCTTTACAGCCAAGGACATGTTCAGTGCCCAAGCCATTTCCCGCTGCAATGGAAACCTAGTGCTCTGGCAGCACATATGTCTGAAAGTGGATATGACACCTAGGGAACTGTGTGGTGGTGAATGGCAACTGCCTGAAGCAGCAGCACAGCTCTTCCAGTGCCAAAACAACTCCACCTGCCTCATGAACTTCACATACCATCAGCTGTCCTGGCAGCTATCTAGGAAACCCTGTTGGGTCACTTCCGGTCCCATGCTCATTGAGCCCAGTGGGATGGAATCGAGAAGCTTGAGCACTCACACAAAACGAACATGGAGCTCCTCACTCAAGGCGCCTAAATCCCACAGTCTAAGAAATGTTCAGTGCCCAAGCCATTTCCCGCTGCCATGGAAACCAAGTGCTCTGGCAGCACATATGTCTGAAAGTGGATATGAAACTAAGGGAAGGGAGACTGGTGGTGAATGGCAACTGCCCGAAGCAGCAGCACAGCTCTTCCAGTGCCAAAACAACTCCACCTGCCTCATGAACTTGACATACCATCAGCTGTTCTGGCAGCTATCTAGGAAACCCTGTTGGGTCACTTCCGGTCCCATGCCCATTGAGCCCAGTGGGATGGAATCAAGCTCCTTGAGCAAACACACAAAACCAACATGGAGCTCCTCACTCAAGGCGCTCAAAACCCCACAGCCAAGGACAAGTTCAGTGCCCAAGCCATTTCCCGCTGCCACAGAAACCAAGTGCTCTGGCAGCACATATGTCTGAAAGTGGATATGTAACCTAGGGAACTCTGTTAGGTGGTAAATGGCAACAGCCCGAAGCAGCAGCACAGCTTTTCCAGTGCCAAAACAACTCCACCTCCCTCATGAACTTCACTTACCATCAGCTGTCCTGGCAGCTATCTAGGAAACCCTGTTGCCTCACTTCCTGTCCCATGCTCATTGAGCCCAGTGGGATGGAATCAAGCAGCTTGAGCACCCACACAAAACGATCTGGAGCTCCTCACTCAAGGCGCTCAAAACTTTACAGCCAAGGACAAGTTCAGTGCCCAAGCCATTTCCCGCTGCCATGGAAACCAAGTGCTCTGGCAGCACATATGTCTGAAAGTGGATATGACACCTAGGGAACTTTGTTTAGTGGTGAATGGCCACTGCCCGAAGCAGCAGCACAGCTCTTCCTCTGCCAAAACAACTTCACCTGCCTCATGAACTTCACATACCATCCGCTGTCCTGGCAGCTATCTAGGAAACCCTGTTGCCTCACTTCCGGTCCCATGATCATTGAGCCCAGTGGGATGGAATCAAGCAGCTTGAGCACCCACACAAAACTCACATGGAGCTCCTCACTCAAGGCGCTCAAAACCCCACAGCCAAGGAGAAGTTCAGTGCCCAAGCCATTTCCCGCTGCCATGGAAACCAAGTGCTCTGGCAGCACATATGTTAAAAATGGATATGACACCCAGGGAAGGGAGTGTGGTGGTGAATGGCAACTGCCCGAAGCAGCAGCACAGCTCTTCCAGTACCAAAACAACTCCACCTGCCTCATGAACTTCACATACCATCAGCTCTCCTGGCAGCTATCTAGGAAACCCTGTTGCCTCACTTCTGGTCCCATGCCCATTGACCCCAGTGGGACGGAACCAAGCGGCTTGAGCACCGACACAAAAGGAACATTGAGCTCCTCACTCAAGGCGCTCAAAACTCCACAGCCAAAGACAAGTTCAGTGCCCAAGCCATTTCCCGCTGCCATGGAAACCAAGTGCTCTGGCACCACATATGTCTGAAAGTGGATATGACACCTAGGTAAGGGAATGTGGTGGTGAATGGCAACTGCCCGAAGCAGCAGCACAGCTCTTCCAGTGCCAAAACAACTCCACCTGCCTCATGAACTTCACATACCATCATCTGTCCTGGCAGCTATCTAGGAATCCCTGTTGCCTCACTTCCGGTCCCATGCTCATTGAGCCCAGTGGGATGGAATCAAGCAGCTTGAGCACCCACACAAAACGAATATGGAGCTCTTCACTCGAGGCGCTCAAAACTTTCCAGCCAAAGATAAGTTCTATGCCCAAGCAATTTTACGCTGCCATGGAAACCGAGGGCTCAGGCAGCACATATGTCTGAAAGTGGATATGACACCTAGGGTACACTGTGTGCTGGTGAATGGCAACTGCCTGAAGCAGCAGCACAGCTCTTCCAGTGCCAAAACAACTCCACCTGCCTCATGAACTTCACATACCATCAGCTGTTCTGGCAGCTATCTAGGAAACACTGTTGGCTCACTTCCGGTCCCATTCCCATTTAGCCCAGTGGGATGGAATCAAGCAGCTTGAGCACCCACACAAAACGATCTGGAGCTCCTCACTTAAGACGCACAAAACTTTACAGCCAAGGACAAGTTCAGTGCCCAAGCCATTTCCCGCTGCCATGGAAACCAAGTGCTCTGGCAGCACATATGTCTGAAAGTGGATATGAAACTAAGGGAAGGGAGACTGGTGGTGAATGGCAACTGCCCGAAGCACAAGCACAGCTCTTCCACTGCCAAAACAACTCCACCTGCCTCATGGACTTCACATACCATCAGCTGTTCTGGCAGCTATCTAGGAAACCCTGTTGGGTCACTTCCGGTCCCATGCTCTTTGAGCCCAGTGGGATGGAATCAAGCACCTTGAGCAAACACACAAAACCAACATGGAGCTTCTCACTCAAGGCGCTCAAAACCCCACAGCCAAGGACAAGTTCAGTGCCCAAGCCATTTTCCGCTGCCACGGAAACCAAGTGCTCTGGCAGCACATTTGTCAGAAAGTGGATATGACACCTAGGGAACTCTGTTAGGTGGTAAATGGCAAAAGCCCGAAGCAGCAGCACGGCTCTTGCAGTGCCAAAACAACTCCACCTGCCTCATAAACTTCACATACCATCAGCTGTCCTGGCAGCTATCTAGGAAACCCTGTTGTCTCACTTCCTGTCCCATGCTCATTGAGCCCAGTGGGATGGAATCAAGCAGCTTGAGCACCCACACAAAACGAATATGGAGCTCCTCACTCAAGGCGCTCAAAACTTTCCAGCCAAGGACAAATTCAGTGCCCAAGCCATTTCCCGCTGCCATGGAAACCAAGTGCTCTGGCAGCACATATGTCTGAAAGTGGATATGACACCTAGGGAACTTTGTTTAATGGTGAATGGCCACTGCCCGAAGCAGCAGCACAGCTCTTCCAGTGCCAAAACAACTCCACCTGCCTCATGAACTTCACATACCATCAGCTGTCCTGGCAGCTATCTAGGAAACCCTGTTGCCTCACTTCCGGTCGCAATCCCATTGAGCCCAGTGGGATGGAATCAAGCAGCTTGAGCACCAACAGAAAGCGAATATGGAGCTCCTCACTCAAGGCGCTCAAAACTTTCCAGCCAAGGACAAGTTCAGTGCCCAAGCCATTTCCCGCTGCCATGGAAACCAAGTGCTCTGGCACCACATATGTCTGAAAGTGGATATGAAAGCTAGGGAACTCAGTTTGGTGGTGAATCGCAACTGCCCAAAGCAGTAGCACAGCTCTTGCAGTCCCAAAACAACTCCACCTGTCTCATGAACTTCACATACCATCAGCTGTCCTGGCAGCTATCTAGGAAACCCTGTTGGGTCACTTCCGGTCCCATGCTCATTGAGCCCAGTGGGATATAATCGAGAAGCTTGAGCACTCACACAAAACAAACATGGAGCTCCTCACTCAAGGCGCTCAAAACACCACAGCCAAGGACAAGTTCAGTGCCCGAGCCATTTCCCGCTGCCATGGAAACCAAGTGCTCTGGCAGCACATATGTTGAAAGTGGATATGACACCCAGGGAAGGGAGTGTGGTGGTGAATGGCAACTGCCCGAAGCAGCAGCACAGCTCTTCCAGTACCAAAACAACTCCATCTGCCTCATGAACTTCACATACCATCAGCTGTCCTGGCAGCTATCTAGGAAACCCTGTTGCCTCACTTCTGGTCCCATGCTCATTGAGCCCAGTAGGATGGAATCAAGCAGCTTGAGCACCCACACAAAACGAATGTGGAGCTCCTCACTCAAGGCGCTCAAAACGCCACAGCCAAAGACAAGTTCAGTGCCCAAGCCATTTCCCGCTGCCATGGAAACCAAGTGCTCTGGCAGCACATATGTCTGAAAGTGGATATGAAACTAAGGGAAGGGAGAGTGGTGGTGAATGGCAACTGCCCGAAGCAGCAGCACAGCTCTTCCAGTGCCAAAACAACTCCACCTGCCTCATGAACTTCACATACCATCAGCTGTCCTGGCAGCTCTCGAGGAAACCCTGTTTGGTCACTTCCGGTCCCATGCCCATTGAGCCCAGTGGGATGGAATCTAGAAGCTTGAGCACTCACAGAAAACTAACATGGAGCTCCTCACTAAAGGTGCTCAAATCTTTAAGCCACGGACAAATTCAGTGCCCAAGCCATTCCCCGCTGCCATGGAAACCAAGTGCTCTGGCAGCACATATGTCTGAAAGTGGATATGTAATCTAAGGAACTCTGTTTGGTGGTGAATGGCAACAGCCCGAAGCAGCAGCACAGCTCTTCCAGTCCCGAAACAACTCCACCTGCCTCATGATCTTCACATACCATCAGCTGCCCTGGCAGCTATCTAGGAAACCTCTTTCCTCACTTCCGTTCCCATGCTCATTGAGCCCTGTGGGTTGGAATCAAGCAGCTTGAGCACACACACAAAACGATCATGGAGCTCCTCACTCAAGGAACTCAAAACCCCACAGCCAAGGACAAGTTCAGTGCCCAAGCCATTTCCCGCTGCCATGGAAACCAAGTTTTCTTTCACCACATATGTCTGAAAGTGGATATGACACCTAGGGAAAGAAGTGTGGTGCTGAATGGCAACTGGCCGAAGCAGCAGCACAGCTCTTCCACTGTCAAAACAACTCCACTTGTCTCATGAACTTCACATACCATCAGCTGTCCTGGCAGCTATCTAGGAAACCGTGTTGGGTCAATTCCGGTCCCATGCTCATTGAGCCCAGTGGGATGGAATCGAGAAGCTTGAGCACCCACACAAAACTCACATGGAGCTCCTCACTCAAGGTGCTCAAAACTTTACAGCCAAGGACAAGTTCAGTGCCCAAGCCATTTCCCGCTGCCATGGAAACCAAGTGCTCAGGCAGCACATATGTCTGAAAGTGGATATGAAACCTATGGAAGGGAGTTTGATTGTGAATGTCAACTGCCCGAAGCAGCAGCAGAGCTCTTCCAGTTTCTTTTTTTTTTATTATTATTATTTAACTTCAGTAATTACATTGTATTATGTGACACAGTTACATAGATACTTGGGTTCTCCCACCCCTCCCCAAACCCTCCCACCATGGTGGATTCCTCAAACCTTGTTGCATAACTACAGCTCAAGTTCAGTTGAGATTCCCCCATTGCAAGCATACACCAAACATAGAGTCCAGCATCTTATTGTCCCGTCAAGTTCAGCGTCTTCTTAGGTATACCCTCTCTGGTCTGAAGACAGAGCTAGCAGAGTATTATCCCAGTCAATTGAAAGCTCCATCATACCATCAGCAAAAATTTACATCATTATGGAATTAATTGACTCAGTAGTGAGTAACCAACATGTTGAAAGTAAATACGAGTTCCCAGCCACCTTCTGTGACCACCTCACCTATACTTCAATTTAGTTTATACACAACATATAACATTCAAAACATAACATCTTATACATGACATCATATCATCTTAAATTAAGGCAAACATGTGGTATTTAACCTTTTGTGATTGGCTCATTTCCCTTAGCATTATGGTTTCCTGTTTGGCCCATTTGGCCACAAAGAACTGCATTTTGTTTTTTTTAATAGCTGAGTAGTATTCCATGGAGTAGATGAACCATAGCTTTCTTATCCAATCCTCTGTTGATGGACATTTTGGTTGCTTCCATGTTTTTGCAATTACTGATTGTGCTGCTATGATCATAGGAGGGCATGTTGGTTTCTCATAAAACAAGTGTTCTGGATATAATCCTAGGAGTGCTATTGCTGGATCATACGGTATGTTGAATTTGAGTTGTTTGAATATTCTCTATACTGATTTCCATAGAGGCTGTACCAGCCTGCAGCCCCACCAGCAGTGGAGTAGGGATCTCCAGGCTCTTCCAGTTTCAAAACAACTCCACCTGCCTCATGAACTTCACATACCATCATCTGTCCTGGCAGCTATCTAGGAAACCCTGTTGGCTCACTTCCGGTCCCATGCATATTGAGCCCAGTGGGATGGAATCAAGCAGCTTGAGCACCCACACAAAACGAACATGGAGCTCCTCACTCAAGGCGCTCAAAAACCCACAGCCAAGGACAAGTTCAGTGCCCAAGACATTTCCCGCTGCCATGGAAACCAAGTGCTCTGGCAGCACATATGTCTGAAAGTGGATATGACACCTAGGGAAGTTAGTGCGCTTGTGATTGGCAACTGCCCAAAGCAGCAGCACAGCTCTTCCTGCACCAAAACAACTCCACCTGCCTCATGAACTTCACATACCATCAGCTGTCCTGGCAGCTATCTAGGAAAACCTGTTTGGTCACGTCCGGTCCCATGCCCATTGAGCCTAGTGGGACGGAAAAAAGCAGCTTGAGCACCCACACAAAACGAACATGGAACTCCTCACCCAAGGCGCTCAAAACTTTCCAGCCAAGGACAAATTCAGTGCCCAAGCCATTTCCCGCTGCCATGGAAACCAAGTGCTCTGGTAGCACATATGTCTGAAAGTGGATATGACACCTAGGGATCTCTGTTAGGTGGTGAATGGCAACTGCCCGAAGCAGCAGCACAACTCTTGCAGTGCCAAAACAACTCCACCTGCCTCATGAACTTCACATACCATCAGCTGTCCTGGCAGCTATCTAGGAAACCCTGTTGGGTCACTTCCAGTCCCATGCTCATTCAGCCCAGTGGGATGGAATCAAGCAGCTTGAGCACCCACACAAAACCAACATGGAGCTCCTCACTCAAGGCGCTCAAAACCCCACAGCCAAGGACAAGTTCAGTGCCCAAGCCATTTCCCGCTGCCATGGAAACCAAGTGCTCTGGCAGCACATATGTCTGAAAGTGGATATGACACCTAGGGAAGGGAGTGTGGTGGTGAATGGCAACTGCCCGAAGCAGCAGCACAGGTCTTGCAGTGCCAAAACAACTCCACCTGCCCTATAAACTTCACATAGCATCAGCTCTTCTGGCAGCTATCTAGGAAAACCTGTTGGCTCACTTCAGGTCCCATGCCCTTTGAGCCCAGTGGGATGGAATCAAGCAGCTTGAGCACACACACAAAACGAACATGGAGCTCCTCACTCAAGGCGCTCAAAACCACACAGCCAAAGACAAGTTCAGTGCCTAAGCCATTTTCCGCTGCCATGGAAACCAAGTGCTCTGGCAGCACATATGTCTGAAAGTGGATATGACATCTAGGGAAGGGAGTGTGGTGGTGAATGGCAACTGCCCGAAGCAGCAGCACAGCTCTTCCAATGCCAAAACAACTCCACCTGCCTCATGAACTTCACATAACATCAGCTGTCCTGGCAGCTATTTTGAAATATATTTTGGATCACTTCAGGTCCCATGCTCATTGAGCCCAGGGGGAGGAATCAAGCAGCTTGAGCACCCACACAAAACGATCATGGAGCTCCTCACTCAAGGCGCTCAAAACTTAACAGCCAAGGACAAGTTCAGTGCCCAAGCCATTTCCCGCTGCCATGGAAACCAAGTGCTCTGGCAGCACATATGTCTGAAAGTGCATGTGACACCTAGGGAACCTTGTGGTGGTGAATGGCAAACTGCCCAAAGCAGCAGCACAGCTCTTCCTCTGCCAAAACAACTCCACCTGCCATATGAACTTCACATACCAACAGCTCTTCTGGCAGCTATCTAGGAAACCCTGTTGGGTCACTTCCGGTCCCATGCCCATTGAGCCCAGTGGGATGGAATCAAGCAGCTTGAGCACCCACACAAAACGAATATGGAGCTCCTCAATCAAGGCGCTCTAAACCCCACAGCCAAGGACAAGTTCAGTGCCCAAGCCATTTCCCGCTGCCATGGAAACCAAGTGCTCTGGCAGCACATATGTCTGAAATTAGATATGACACCTAGGGAAGGGTGTTTGGTGGTGAATGGCAACAGCCCGAAGCAGCAGCACAGCTATTCCAGTGCCAAAACAACTCCACCTGCCTCATGAACTTCACATAGCATCAGCTCTTCTGGCAGCTATCTAGGAAACCCTGTTGGGTCACTTCCGGACCCATGCCCATTGAGCCCAGTGGGATGGAATCACGCAGCTTGAGCACCCACACAAAACGAACATGCAGCTCCTCACTCAAGGTGCTCAAAGCTTTACAGCCAAGGACAAGTTCAGTGCCTAAGCCATTTCCCGCTGCCATGGAAACCAAGTGCTCTGGCAGCACATATGTCTGAAAGTGGATATGACACCTAGGGAAGGGAGTGTGGTGGTGAATGGCAACTGCCCGAAGCAGCAGCACAGCTCTTCCAATGCCAAAACAACTCCACCTGCCTCATGAACTTCACATACCATCAGCTCTTCTGGCAGGTATCTAGGAAACCCTGTTGGCTCACTTCCGGTCCCATGCACATTGAGCCCAGTGGGATGGAATCAAGCAGCTTGAGCACCCACACAAAACGAACATGGAGCTCCTCCTCAAGGCGTCAAAACCCCACAGCCAAAGACAAGTTCAGTGCCCAAGGCATTTCCTGCTGCCATGGAAACCAAGTGCTCTGGCAGCACATATGTCTGAAAGTGGATATGACACCTAGGGAACTCTGTTTGGTGGTGAATGGCAACTGCCCGAAGCAGCAGCACAGCTCTTCCAGTGCCAAAACAAGTCCACCTGCCTCATGAACTTCACATACCATCAGCTGTCCTGGCAGCTATCTAGGAAACCCTGTTGCCTCACTACCGGTCCATGCTCATTGAGCCCAGTAGGATGGAATCAAGCAGCTTGAGAACCCACACAAAACGAATATGGAGCTCCTCACTCAAGGCGCTCTAAACCCCACAGCCAAGGACAAGTTCAGTGCCCAAGCCATTTCCCGCTGCCATGGAAACCAAGTGCTCTGGCAGCACATATGTCTGAAAGTGGATATGACACCTAGAGAAATATGTGTGGTGGTGAGTGGCAACTGCCCGAAGCAGTAGCACAGCTCTTCCACTGCCAAAACAACTCCACCTCCCTCATGAACTTCACATACCATCAGCTGTATTGGCAGCTATCTAGGAAACCCTGTTGGGTCACTTCCGTTCCCATGCCCATTGAGCCCAGTGGGATGGAATCGAGAAGCTTGAGCACCCACACAAAACGAACATGGAGCTCCTCACTCAAGGTGCTCAAAACTTTACAGCCAAGGACAAGTTCATTGCCCAAGCCATTTCCCGCTGCCATGGAAACCAAGTGCTCTGGCAGCACATATGTCTGAAAGTGGATATGAAACCTAGGGAAGGGAGTGTGGTGGTGAATGGCAACTGCCCGAAGCAGCAGCACAGCTCTTCCAGTGCCAAAACAACTCCACCTGCCTCATGAACTTCACATAATATCAGCTGTCCTGGCAGCTATCTAGGAAACCCTGTTGGCTCACATCCGGTCCCATGCCCATTGAGCCCAGTAGGATGGAATCAAGCAGCTTGAGCACCCACACAAAACGAACATGGAGCTCCTCACTCAAGGCGCTCAAAACCCCACAGCCAAAGATAAGTTCAGTGTCTAAGCCATTTCCCGCTGCCATGGAAACCAAGTGCTCTGGCAGCACATATGTCTGAAAGTGGATATGACACCTAGGGAAGGGAGTGTGCTGGGGAATGTCAACTGCTCGAAGCAGCAGCACAGCTATTCCAATCCCAAAACAACTCCACCTGCCTCATGAACTTCACATACCATCAGCTCTTTTGGCAGCTATCTAGGAAACCCTGTTGGCTCACTTCCGGTCCCATGCCCATTGAGCCCAGTGGGATGGAATCAAGCAGCTTGAGCACCCACACAAAACGAACATGGAGCTACTCACTCAAGGCGCTCAAAACCCCACAGCTAAGGACAAGTTCAGTGCCCAAGCCATTTCCCGCTGCCATGAAAACCAAGTGTTCTGGCAACACATATGACTGAAAGTGGATATGACACCTAGGGAAGGGTGTTTGGTGGTGAATGGCAACTGCCCGAAGCAGCAGCACAGCTCTTCCAGTGCAAAAACAACTCCACCTGCCTCATGAAATTCACATAGCATCATCAGCTGTCCTGGATGCTATCTAGGAAACCCTGTTGGGTCACTTCCGGTCCCATGCCCATTGAGCCCAGTGGGATGGAATCAAGCAGCTTGAGCATCCGCGCAAAACGAACATTGAGCTCCTCACTCAAGGCGCTCAAAGCTTTACAGCCAAGGACATGTTCAGTGCCCAAGCCATTTCCCGCTGCAATGGAAACCTAGTGCTCTGGCAGCACATATGTCTGAAAGTGGATATGACACCTAGGGAACTGTGTGGTGGTGAATGGCAACTGCCTGAAGCAGCAGCACAGCTCTTCCAGTGCCAAAACAACTCCACCTGCCTCATGAACTTCACATACCATCAGCTGTCCTGGCAGCTATCTAGGAAACCCTGTTGGGTCACTTCCGGTCCCATGCTCATTGAGCCCAGTGGGATGGAATCGAGAAGCTTGAGCACTCACACAAAACGAACATGGAGCTCCTCACTCAAGGCGCCTAAATCCCACAGTCAAAGAAATGTTCAGTGCCCAAGCCATTTCCCGCTGCCATGGAAACCAAGTGCTCTGGCAGCACATATGTCTGAAAGTGGATATGAAACTAAGGGAAGGGAGACTGGTGGTGAATGGCAACTGCCCGAAGCAGCAGCACAGCTCTTCCAGTGCCAAAACAACTCCACCTGCCTCATGAACTTGACATACCATCAGCTGTTCTGGCAGCTATCTAGGAAACCCTGTTGGGTCACTTCCGGTCCCATGCCCATTGAGCCCAGTGGGATGGAATCAAGCTCCTTGAGCAAACACACAAAACCAACATGGAGCTCCTCACTCAAGGCGCTCAAAACCCCACAGCCAAGGACAAGTTCAGTGCCCAAGCCATTTCCCGCTGCCACAGAAACCAAGTGCTCTGGCAGCACATATGTCTGAAAGTGGATATGTAACCTAGGGAACTCTGTTAGGTGGTAAATGGCAACAGCCCGAAGCAGCAGCACGGCTCTTGCACTGCCAAAACAACTCCACCTGCCTCATGAACTTCACATACCATCAGCTGTCCTGGCAGCTATCTAGGAAACCCTGTTGCCTCACTTCCTGTCCCATGCTCATTGAGCCCAGTGGGATGGAATCAAGCAGCTTGAGCACCCACACAAAACGATCTGGAGCTCCTCACTCAAGGCGCTCAAAACTTTACAGCCAAGGACAAGTTCAGTGCCCAAGCCATATCCCGCTGCCATGGAAACCAAGTGCTCTGGCAGCACATATGTCTGAAAGTGGATATGACACCTAGGGAACTTTGTTTAGTGGTGAATGGCCACTGCCCGAAGCAGCAGCACAGCTCTTCCTCTGCCAAAACAACTTCACCTGCCTCATGAACTTCACATACCATCCGCTGTCCTGGCAGCTATCTAGGAAACCCTGTTGCCTCACTTCCGGTCCCATGATCATTGAGCCCAGTGAGATGGAATCAAGCAGCTTGAGCACCCACACAAAACTCACATGGAGCTCCTCACTCAAGGCGCTCAAAACCCCACAGCCAAGGAGAAGTTCAGTGCCCAAGCCATTTCCCGCTGCCATGGAAACCAAGTGCTCTGGCAGCACATATGTTGAAAATGGATATGACACCCAGGGAAGGGAGTGTGGTGGTGAATGGCAACTGCCCGAAGCAGCAGCACAGCTCTTCCAGTACCAAAACAACTCCACCTGCCTCATGAACTTCACATACCATCAGCTCTCCTGGCAGCTATCTAGGAAACCCTGTTGCCTCACTTCTGGTCCCATGCCCATTGAGCCCAGTGGGACGGAACCAAGCGGCTTGAGCACCGACACAAAAGGAACATTGAGCTCCTCACTCAAGGCGCTCAAAACTCCACAGCCAAAGACAAGTTCAGTGCCCAAGCCATTTCCCGCTGCCATGGAAACCAAGTGCTCTGGCACCACATATGTCTGAAAGTGGATATGACACCTAGGTAAGGGAATGTGGTGGTGAATGGCAACTGCCCGAAGCAGCAGCACAGCTCTTCCAGTGCCAAAACAACTCCACCTGCCTCATGAACTTCACATACCATCATCTGTCCTGGCAGCTATCTAGGAATCCCTGTTGCCTCACTTCCGGTCCCATGCTCATTGAGCCCAGTGGGATGGAATCAAGCAGCTTGAGCACCCACACAAAACGAATATGGAGCTCTTCACTCGAGGCGCTCAAAACTTTCCAGCCAAAGATAAGTTCTATGCCCAAGCAATTTTACGCTGCCATGGAAACCGAGGGCTCAGGCAGCACATATGTCTGAAAGTGGATATGACACCTAGGGTACACTGTGTGCTGGTGAATGGCAACTGCCTGAAGCAGCAGCACAGCTCTTCCAGTGCCAAAACAACTCCACCTGCCTCATGAACTTCACATACCATCAGCTGTTCTGGCAGCTATCTAGGAAACACTGTTGGCTCACTTCCGGTCCCATACCCATTTAGCCCAGTGGGATGGAATCAAGCAGCTTGAGCACCCACACAAAACGATCTGGAGCTCCTCACTTAAGACGCACAAAACTTTACAGCCAAGGACAAGTTCAGTGCCCAAGCCATTTCCCGCTGCCATGGAAACCAAGTGCTCTGGCAGCACATATGTCTGAAAGTGGATATGTAAGCTAGGGAACTCTGTTTGGTGGTGAATGGCAATAGCCCGAAGCAGCAGCACAGCTCTTCCAGTGCCAAAACAACTCCACCTGCCTCATGAACTTCACTTACCATCAGCTGTCCTGGCAGTTATCTAGGAAACCCTGTTGGGTCACTTCCGGTCCCATGCCCATTGAGCCTAGTAGGATGGAATCAAGCAGCTTGAGCACCCACACAAAACGAACATGGAGCTCCTCAATCAAGGCGCTCAAAACCCCACAGCCAAGGACAAGTTCAGTGCCCAAGCCATTTCCCGCTGCCATGGAAACCAAGTGTTCTGGCACCACATATGTCTGAAAGTGGATATGACACCTAGGGAAGGAAGTGTGGTGATGAATGGCAACTACCCGAAGCAGCAGCACAGCTCTTCCAGTGCCAAAACAACTCCACCTGCCTCATGAACTTCACATACCATCAGCTGTCCTGGCAGCTATCTAGGAAACCATGTTGGGTCACTTCAGGTCCCATGCCCATTGAGCACAGTGGGATGGAATCAAGCATCTTGAGCACCCACACAAAACTCACATGGAGCTCCTCACTCAAGGTGCTGAAAACTTTACAGCCAAGTACAAGTTCAGTGCCCAAGCCATTTCCCGCTGTCATAAAAACCAAGTGCTCAGCAGCACATATGTCTGAAAGTGGATATGACACATAGGGAACACTGTGTGCTGGTGAATGGCAACTGCCTGAAGCAGCAGCACAGCTCTTCCAATGCCAAAACAACTCCACCTGCCTCATGAACTTCACATACCATCAGCTGTCCAGGCAGCTATCTAGGAAACCCTGTTGGGTCACTTCCGGTCCCATGCCCATTGAGCCCAGTGGGATGGAATCGAGAAGCTTGAGCACTCACACAAAACGAACATGGAGCTCCTCACTCAAGGCGCTCAAACTCCCACAGTCAAAGAAATGTTCAGTGCCCAAGCCATTTCCCGCTGCCATGGAAACCAAGTGCTCTGGCAGCACATATGTCTGAAAGTGGATATGAAACTAAGGGAAGGGAGACTGGTGGTGAAAGGCAACTGCCCGAAGCACAAGCACAGCTCTTCCACTGCCAAAACAACTCCACCTGCCTCATGGACTTCACATACCATCAGCTGTTCTGGCAGCTATCTAGGAAACCCTGTTGGGTCACTTCCGGTCCCATGCTCATTGAGCCCAGTGGGATGGAATCAAGCACCTTGAGCAAACACACAAAACCAACATGGAGCTTCTCACTCAAGGCGCTCAAAACCCCACAGCCAAGGACAAGTTCAGTGCCCAAGCCATTTTCCGCTGCCACGGAAACCAAGTGCTCTGGCAGCACATTTGTCAGAAAGTGGATATGACACCTAGGGAACTCTGTTAGGTGGTAAATGGCAAAAGCCCGAAGCAGCAGCACGGCTCTTGCAGTGCCAAAACAACTCCACCTGCCTCATAAACTTCACATACCATCAGCTGTCCTGGCAGCTATCTAGGAAACCCTGTTGTCTCACTTCCTGTCCCATGCTCATTGAGCCCAGTGGGATGGAATCAAGCAGCTTGAGCACCCACACAAAACGAATATGGAGCTCCTCACTCAAGGCGCTCAAAACTTTCCAGCCAAGGACAAATTCAGTGCCCAAGCCATTTCCTGCTGCCATGGAAACCAAGTGCTCTGGCAGCACATATGTCTGAAAGTGGATATGACACCTAGGGAACTTTGTTTAATGGTGAATGGCCACTGCCCGAAGCAGCAGCACAGCTCTTCCAGTGCCAAAACAACTCCACCTGCCTCATGAACTTCACATACCATCAGCTGTCCTGGCAGCTATCTAGGAAACCCTGTTGCCTCACTTCCGGTCGCAATCCCATTGAGCCCAGTGGGATGGAATCAAGCAGCTTGAGCACCAACAGAAAGCGAATATGGAGCTCCTCACTCAAGGCGCTCAAAACTTTCCAGCCAAGGACAAGTTCAGTGCCCAAGCCATTTCCCGCTGCCATGGAAACCAAGTGCTCTGGCACCACATATGTCTGAAAGTGGATATGAAAGCTAGGGAACTCAGTTTGGTGGTGAATCGCAACTGCCCAAAGCAGTAGCACAGCTCTTGCAGTCCCAAAACAACTCCACCTGTCTCATGAACTTCACATACCATCAGCTGTCCTGGCAGCTATCTAGGAAACCCTGTTGGGTCACTTCCGGTCCCATGCTCATTGAGCCCAGTGGGATATAATCGAGAAGCTTGAGCACTCACACAAAACAAACATGGAGCTCCTCACTCAAGGCGCTCAAAACACCACAGCCAAGGACAAGTTCAGTGCCCGAGCCATTTCCCGCTGCCATGGAAACCAAGTGCTCTGGCAGCACATATGTTGAAAGTGGATATGACACCCAGGGAAGGGAGTGTGGTGGTGAATGGCAACTGCCCGAAGCAGCAGCACAGCTCTTCCAGTACCAAAACAACTCCATCTGCCTCATGAACTTCACATACCATCAGCTGTCCTGGCAGCTATCTAGGAAACCCTGTTGCCTCACTTCTGGTCCCATGCTCATTGAGCCCAGTAGGATGGAATCAAGCAGCTTGAGCACCCACACAAAACGAATGTGGAGCTCCTCACTCAAGGCGCTCAAAACGCCACAGCCAAAGACAAGTTCAGTGCCCAAGCCATTTCCCGCTGCCATGGAAACCAAGTGCTCTGGCAGCACATATGTCTGAAAGTGGATATGAAACTAAGGGAAGGGAGAGTGGTGGTGAATGGCAACTGCCCGAAGCAGCAGCACAGCTCTTCCAGTGCCAAAACAACTCCACCTGCCTCATGAACTTCACATACCATCAGCTGTCCTGGCAGCTCTCGAGGAAACCCTGTTTGGTCACTTCCGGTCCCATGCCCATTGAGCCCAGTGGGATGGAATCTAGAAGCTTGAGCACTCACAGAAAACTAACATGGAGCTCCTCACTAAAGGTGCTCAAATCTTTAAGCCACGGACAAATTCAGTGCCCAAGCCATTCCCCGCTGCCATGGAAACCAAGTGCTCTGGCAGCACATATGTCTGAAAGTGGATATGTAATCTAAGGAACTCTGTTTGGTGGTGAATGGCAACAGCCCGAAGCAGCAGCACAGCTCTTCCAGTCCCGAAACAACTCCACCTGCCTCATGATCTTCACATACCATCAGCTGCCCTGGCAGCTATCTAGGAAACCTCTTTCCTCACTTCCGTTCCCATGCTCATTGAGCCCTGTGGGTTGGAATCAAGCAGCTTGAGCACACACACAAAACGATCATGGAGCTCCTCACTCAAGGAACTCAAAACCCCACAGCCAAGGACAAGTTCAGTGCCCAAGCCATTTCCCGCTGCCATGGAAACCAAGTTTTCTTTCACCACATATGTCTGAAAGTGGATATGACACCTAGGGAAAGAAGTGTGGTGCTGAATGGCAACTGGCCGAAGCAGCAGCACAGCTCTTCCACTGTCAAAACAACTCCACTTGTCTCATGAACTTCACATACCATCAGCTGTCCTGGCAGCTATCTAGGAAACCGTGTTGGGTCAATTCCGGTCCCATGCTCATTGAGCCCAGTGGGATGGAATCGAGAAGCTTGAGCACCCACACAAAACTCACATGGAGCTCCTCACTCAAGGTGCTCAAAACTTTACAGCCAAGGACAAGTTCAGTGCCCAAGCCATTTCCCGCTGCCATGGAAACCAAGTGCTCAGGCAGCACATATGTCTGAGAGTGGATATGAAACCTATGGAAGGGAGTTTGATTGTGAATGTCAACTGCCCGAAGCAGCAGCAGAGCTCTTCCAGTTTCTTTTTTTTTTTTTATTATTATTTAACTTCAGTAATTACATTGTATTATGTGACACAGTTACATAGATACTTGGGTTCTCCCACCCCTCCCCAAACCCTCCCACCATGGTGGATTCCTCAAACCTTGTTGCATAACTACAGCTCAAGTTCAGTTGAGATTCCCCCATTGCAAGCATACACCAAACATAGAGTCCAGCATCTTATTGTCCCGTCAAGTTCAGCGTCTTCTTAGGTATACCCTCTCTGGTCTGAAGACAGAGCTAGCAGAGTATTATCCCAGTCAATTGAAAGCTCCATCATACCATCAGCAAAAATTTACATCATTATGGAATTAATTGACTCAGTAGTGAGTAACCAACATGTTGAAAGTAAATACGAGTTCCCAGCCACCTTCTGTGACCACCTCACCTATACTTCAATTTAGTTTATACACAACATATAACATTCAAAACATAACATCTTATACATGACATCATATCATCTTAAATTAAGGCAAACATGTGGTATTTAACCTTTTGTGATTGGCTCATTTCCCTTAGCATTATGGTTTCCTGTTTGGCCCATTTGGCCACAAAGAACTGCATTTTGTTTTTTTTAATAGCTGAGTAGTATTCCATGGAGTAGATGAACCATAGCTTTCTTATCCAATCCTCTGTTGATGGACATTTTGGTTGCTTCCATGTTTTTGCAATTACTGATTGTGCTGCTATGATCATAGGAGGGCATGTTGGTTTCTCATAAAACAAGTGTTCTGGATATAATCCTAGGAGTGCTATTGCTGGATCATACGGTATGTTGAATTTGAGTTGTTTGAATATTCTCTATACTGATTTCCATAGAGGCTGTACCAGCCTGCAGCCCCACCAGCAGTGGAGTAGGGATCTCCAGGCTCTTCCAGTTTCAAAACAACTCCACCTGCCTCATGAACTTCACATACCATCATCTGTCCTGGCAGCTATCTAGGAAACCCTGTTGGCTCACTTCCGGTCCCATGCATATTGAGCCCAGTGGGATGGAATCAAGCAGCTTGAGCACCCACACAAAACGAACATGGAGCTCCTCACTCAAGGCGCTCAAAAACCCACAGCCAAGGACAAGTTCAGTGCCCAAGACATTTCCCGCTGCCATGGAAACCAAGTGCTCTGGCAGCACATATGTCTGAAAGTGGATATGACACCTAGGGAAGTTAGTGCGCTTGTGATTGGCAACTGCCCAAAGCAGCAGCACAGCTCTTCCTGCACCAAAACAACTCCACCTGCCTCATGAACTTCACATACCATCAGCTGTCCTGGCAGCTATCTAGGAAAACCTGTTTGGTCACGTCCGGTCCCATGCCCATTGAGCCTAGTGGGACGGAAAAAAGCAGCTTGAGCACCCACACAAAACGAACATGGAACTCCTCACCCAAGGCGCTCAAAACTTTCCAGCCAAGGACAAATTCAGTGCCCAAGCCATTTCCCGCTGCCATGGAAACCAAGTGCTCTGGTAGCACATATGTCTGAAAGTGGATATGACACCTAGGGATCTCTGTTAGGTGGTGAATGGCAACAGCCCGAAGCAGCAGCACAACTCTTGCAGTGCCAAAACAACTCCACCTGCCTCATGAACTTCACATACCATCAGCTGTCCTGGCAGCTATCTAGGAAACCCTGTTGGGTCACTTCCAGTCCCATGCTCATTCAGCCCAGTGGGATGGAATCAAGCAGCTTGAGCACCCACACAAAACCAACATGGAGCTCCTCACTCAAGGCGCTCAAAACCCCACAGCCAAGGACAAGTTCAGTGCCCAATCCATTTCCCGCTGCCATGGAAACCAAGTGCTCTGGCAGCACATATGTCTGAAAGTGGATATGACACCTAGGGAAGGGAGTGTGGTGGTGAATGGCAACTGCCCGAAGCAGCAGCACAGGTCTTGCAGTGCCAAAACAACTCCACCTGCCCTATAAACTTCACATAGCATCAGCTCTTCTGGCAGCTATCTAGGAAAACCTGTTGGCTCACTTCAGGTCCCATGCCCTTTGAGCCCAGTGGGATGGAATCAAGCAGCTTGAGCACACACACAAAACGAACATGGAGCTCCTCACTCAAGGCGCTCAAAACCACACAGCCAAAGACAAGATCAGTGCCTAAGCTATTTTCCGCTGCCATGGAAACCAAGTGCTCTGGCAGCACATATGTCTGAAAGTGGATATGACATCTAGGGAAGGGAGTGTGGTGGTGAATGGCAACTGCCCGAAGCAGCAGCACAGCTCTTAGAATGCCAAAACAACTCCACCTGCCTCATGAACTTCACATAACATCAGCTGTCCTGGCAGCTATTTTGAAATATATTTTGGATCACTTCAGGTCCCATGCTCATTGAGCCCAGGGGGAGGAATCAAGCAGCTTGAGCACCCACACAAAACGATCATGGAGCTCCTCACTCAAGGCGCTCAAAACTTAACAGCCAAGGACAAGTTCAGTGCCCAAGCCATTTCCCGCTGCCATGGAAACCAAGTGCTCTGGCAGCACATATGTCTGAAAGTGCATGTGACACCTAGGGAACCTTGTGGTGGTGAATGGCAAACTGCCCAAAGCAGCAGCACAGCTCTTCCTCTGCCAAAACAACTCCACCTGCCATATGAACTTCACATACCAACAGCTCTTCTGGCAGCTATCTAGGAAACCCTGTTGGGTCACTTCCGGTCCCATGCCCATTGAGCCCAGTGGGATGGAATCAAGCAGCTTGAGCACCCACACAAAACGAATATGGAGCTCCTCAATCAAGGCGCTCTAAACCCCACAGCCAAGGACAAGTTCAGTGCCCAAGCCATTTCCCGCTGCCATGGAAACCAAGTGCTCTGGCAGCACATATGTCTGAAATTAGATATGACACCTAGGGAAGGGTGTTTGGTGGTGAATGGCAACAGCCCGAAGCAGCAGCACAGCTATTCCAGTGCCAAAACAACTCCACCTGCCTCATGAACTTCACATAGCATCAGCTCTTCTGGCAGCTATGTAGGAAACCCTGTTGGGTCACTTCCGGACCCATGCCCATTGAGCCCAGTGGGATGGAATCACGCAGCTTGAGCACCCACACAAAACGAACATGCAGCTCCTCACTCAAGGTGCTCAAAGCTTTACAGCCAAGGACAAGTTCAGTGCCTAAGCCATTTCCCGCTGCCATGGAAACCAAGTGCTCTGGCAGCACATATGTCTGAAAGTGGATATGACACCTAGGGAAGGGAGTGTGGTGGTGAATGGCAACTGCCCGAAGCAGCAGCACAGCTCTTCCAATGCCAAAACAACTCCACCTGCCTCATGAACTTCACATACCATCAGCTCTTCTGGCAGGTATCTAGGAAACCCTGTTGGCTCACTTCCGGTCCCATGCACATTGAGCCCAGTGGGATGGAATCAAGCAGCTTGAGCACCCACACAAAACGAACATGGAGCTCCTCCTCAAGGCGTCAAAACCCCACAGCCAAAGACAAGTTCAGTGCCCAAGGCATTTCCTGCTGCCATGGAAACCAAGTGCTCTGGCAGCACATATGTCTGAAAGTGGATATGACACCTAGGGAACTCTGTTTGGTGGTGAATGGCAACTGCCCGAAGCAGCAGCACAGCTCTTCCAATGCCAAAACAACTCCACCTGCCTCCTGAACTTCACATAACATCAGCTGTCCTGGCAGCTATTTTGAAATATATTTTGGATCACTTCAGGTCCCATGCTCATTGAGCCCAGGGGGAGGAATCAAGCAGCTTGAGCACCCACACAAAACGAACATGGAGCTCCTCACTCAAGGCGCTCAAAACCCCACAGCCAGGGACAAGTTCAGGGCCCAAGCCATTTCCTGCTGCCATGGAAACCAAGTGCTCTGGCAGCACATATGTCTGAAAGCGGATATGACACCAAGGGTAGGGAGTGTGCGGGTGAATTGGAACTGCCCGAAGAGGCAGCACAGGTCTTATAGTACCAAAACAACTCCACCTGCCTCATGAACTTCACATACCATCAGCTGTCCTGGCTGCTATCCAGGAAACCCTGTTGGCTCACTTCCAGACCCATTCCCATTGAGCCCAATGGGATGGAATCACGCAGCTTGAGCACCCACACAATACGAACATGGAGCTCCTCACTCAAGGTGCTCAAAGCTTTAGAGCCAAGGACATGTTCAGTGCCCAAGCCATTTCCCGCTGCCATGGAAACCAAGTGCTCTGGCAGCACATATGTCTGAAAGTGGACACTACACCTAGGGATGGGAGTGTGCTACTGAATGACAACTGCCCGAAGCAGCAGCACAGCTCTTGCAGTGCCAAAACAACTCCACCTGCCCTATGAACTTCACATACCTTCAGCTCTTCTTTCAGCTATCTAGGAAACCCTGTTGGGTCACTTCCGGTCTCATGCCCATTGAGCCCAGTGGGATGGAATCAAGCAGCTTGAGCACCCACACAAAAATCATATGGAGCTCCTCACTCAAGGCGCTCAAAACCCCACAGCCAAAGAGAAGTTCAGTGCCTAAGCAATTTCCCGCTGCCATGGAAACCAAGTGCTCTGGCAGCATATATGTCTGAAAGTAGATATGACAACTAGGAAAGGGAGTGTGGTGGTGAATGGCAACTGTCCAAAGTAGCAGCACAGCTCTTTCAGTGCTAAAACAACTCCACCTGCCTCATGGACTTGGCATACCATCAGCTGTCCTGGCAGCTATCTAGGAAATCCTGTTTTGTCACTTGCGGTCCCATGCCCATTGAGCCCAGTTGGATGGAATCAAGCAGCTTGAGCACCCACACAAAACGAACGTGGAGCTCCTCACTCAAGGCGGTCAAAACCCCACAGCGAAAGACAAGTTCAGTGCCCAAGCCATTTCCCGCTGCCATGGAAACCAAGTGCTCTGGCAGCACATATGTCTGAAAGTGCATGTGACACCTAGGGAACCTTGTGGTGGTGAATGGCAAACTGCCCGAAGCAGCAGCACAGCTCTTGCAGTGCCAAAACAACTCCACCTGCCATATGAACTTCACATACCATCATCTCTTCTGGCAGCTATCTAGGAAACCCTGTTGGGTCACTTCCGGTCCCATGCCCATTGAGCCCAGTGGGATGGAATCAAGCAGCTTGAGCACCCACACAAAACGAATATGGAGCTCCTCAATCAAGGCGCTCTAAACCCCACAGCCAAGGACAAGTTCAGTGCCCAAGCCATTTCCCGCTGCCATGGAAACCAAGTGCTCTGGCACCACATATGTCTGAAAGTGGATATGACACCTAGGGAAGGGTGTTTGGTGGTGAATGGCAACAGCCCGAAGCAGCAGCACAGCTCTTCCAGTGCCAAAACAACTCCACCTGCCTCATGAACTTCACATAGCATCAGCTCTTCTGGCAGCTATGTAGGAAACCCTGTTGGGTCAATTCCGGTCCCATGCCCATTGAGCTCAGTGGGATGGAATCAAGCAGCTTGAGCACCCACACAAAACGAACATGGAGCTCCTCACTCAAGGCGCTCAAAACCCCACAGCCAAAGACAAGTTCAGTGCCCAAGCCATTTCCCGCTGCCATGGAAACCAAGTGCTCTGGCAGCACATATGTCTGAAAGTGGATATGAAAGCTAGAGAAGTGAGAGTGCTGGTGAATGGCAGCAGCCCGAAGCAGCAGCACAGCCCTTCCAGTGCTTAAACAACTCCACCTGCCTCATGAACTTCACATACCATTAGCTGTCCTGGCAGCTATCTTGGAAACCCTGTTTTTCACTTCCGGTCCTTGCCCATTGAGCAGAGTGGGATGGAATCAAGCAGCTTGAGCACTCATACAAGACGAACATGGAGCTCCTAACTCAATCTACTGAAAACTCCACAGTCAAAGACAAGTTCAGTGCCCAAGCCATTTCCCGCTGAAATGGAAACCAAGTGTTCTGGCAGCACATATGTCTGAAAATCGATATGACACCAAGGGAATGGAGTGTGCTTGTGAATGGCATCTGCCAGAAGCAGCAGCACAGCTCTTGCAGTGCCAAAACAACTCCACCTGCCCTATGAACTTCACATAGCAACAGCTCTTCTGGCAGCTATCATGGAAACCCTGTTGGCTCACTTCCGGTCCCATGCCCATTAAGCCCAGTGGGATGGAATCAAGCAGCTAGAGCACCCACACAAAAATCAAATGGAGCTCCTCACTCAAGGCGCTAAAACCTTTACAGCCAAAGACAAGTTCAGTGCCCAAGCCATTTCCCGCTGCCATGGAAACCAAGTGCTCTGGCAGCACATATGTCTGAAAGTGGATATGACACCTAGGGAAGGGAGTGTGCTGGTGAATGGCAACTGCCCGAAGCAGCAGCACAGCTCTTGCAGTGCCAAAACAACTCCACCTGCCTCATGAACTTCACATACCATTAGCTGTCCTGGCAGCTATCATGGAAACACAGTTTTGTCACTTCTGGTCCCATGCCCATTGAGCCCAGTGGGATGGAATCAAGCAGCTTGAGCACCCACACAAAACGATCATGGAGCTCCTCACTCAAGGCGTTCAAAAACCCCAGGGCCAAAGACAAGTTCAGTGCCCAAGCCATTTCCCGCTGCCATGGAAACCAAGTGCTCTGGCAGCACATATGTCTGAAAGTGGATATGACACCTAGGGAAGTTAGTGCGCTTGCGATTGGCAACTGCCCAAAGCAGCAGCACAGCTCTTACAGTGCCAAAACAACTCCACCTGCCCTATGAACTTCACATAGCATCAGCTCTTCTGGCAGCTATCTAGGAAACCCTGTTGGGTCACGTCCGGTCCCATGCTCATTGAGCCCAGTGGAATGGAATCAAGCAGCTTGAGCACGCACACAAAACTGAAATGGAGCTCATCACTCAAGGCGCTCAAAACCCCACAGCCAAGGACAAGTTCAGTGCCCAAGCCATTTCCCGCTGCCATGGAAACCAAGTGCTCTGGCAGCACATATGTCTGAAAGTGGATATGAAACCTAGGGAAGGGAGTGTGCTGCTGAATGGCAACTGCCCGAAGCAACAGCACAGCTCTTCCAGTGCCAAAACAACTCCACCTGCCTCATGAACTTCACATACCATCAGCTGTCCTGGCAGCTATCTAGGAAACCCTGTTGGGTCACTTCCGGTCCCATGCCCATTGAGGTCAGTGGGATGGACTCAAGCAGCTAGAGCACCCACACAAAAATCAAATGGAGCTCCTCACTCAAGGCGCTAAAAACTTTACTGCCAAAGACAAGTTCAGTGCCTAAGCCATTTCCCGCTGCCATGGAAACCAAGTGCTCTGGCAGCACATATGTCTGAAATTGGATGTGACACCTAGGGAAGGGAGTGTGGTGGTGAATGGCAACTGCCCGAAGCAGCAGCACAACTCTTCCAGTGCCAAAACAACTCCACCTTCCCTATGAACTTCACGTAGCATCAGCTCTTCTGGCAGCTATCTAGGAAACCCTGTTTTTCACTTCCGGTCCCATGCCCATTGAGCCCAGTGGGATGGAATCAAGCAGCTTGAGCACTCACACAAGACGAACATGGAGCTCCTCACTCAATCCACTCAAAACTCCACAAGCAAAGACAAGTTCAGTGCCCAAGGCATTTCCCGCTGAAATGGAAACCAAGTGTTCTGGCAGCACATATGTCTGAAAGTGGATATGACACCTAGGGAAGGGAGTGTGGTGGTGAATGGCAACTGCCCGAAGCAGCAGCACAGCTCTTCCAGTGCCAAAACAACTCCACCTGCCTCATGATCTTCACATACCATCAGCTGTCCTGGCACCTATCTGGGAACTTATTTTGGATCACTTCCGGTCCCATGCCCATTGAGACCAGTGGGATGGAATCAAGCAGCTTGAGCACCCACACAAAACGAACATGGAGCTCCTCACTCAAGGCGATCAAAACCCCACAGCCAAAGACAAGTTCAGTGCCCAAGCCATTTCCCGCTGCCATGGAAACCAAGTGCTCTGGCAGCACATATGTCTGAAAGTGGATATGACATCTAGGGAAGGGAGTGTGGTGGTGAATGGCAACTGCCCGAAGCAGCAGCACAGCTCTTCCAGTGCAAAAACAACTCCACCTGCCCTATGAACTTCACATAGCATCAGCTGTCCTGGCAGCTATCTAGGAAACCCTGTTGGCTCACTTCCGGTCCCATGCCCATTGAGCCCAGTGGGATGGAATCAAGCAGCTTGATCACCCACACAAAACGAACATGGAGCTCCTCACTCAAGGCGCTCAAAATCCCACAGCCAAAGACAAGTTCAGTGCCCAAGCCATTTCCCGCTGCCATGGAAACAAAGTGCTCTGGCACCACATATGTCTGAAAGTGGATCCCACACCTAGGGAACTCTGGTGGTGAATAGCAACTGCCCAAAGCAGCAGCACAGCTCTTGCATTGCCAAAACAACTCCACCTGCCCTATGAACTTCACATACCAACAGCTCTTCTGGCAGCTATCTAGGAAACCCTGTTGGGTCACTTCCGGTCCCATGCCCATTGAGCCCAGTGGGATGGAATCAAGCAGCTTGAGCACCCACACAAAACGAACATGGAGCTACTGACTCAAGGCGCTCAAAACCCCACAGCCAAAGACAAGTTCAGTGCCTAAGCCATTTCCCGCTGCCATGGAAACCAAGTGCTCTGGCAGCACATATGTCTGAAAGTGGATATGACACCTAGGGAACTCTGATTGGTGGTGAATGGCAACTGCCCGAAGCAGCAGCACAGCTCTTCTACTGCAAAACAACTCCACCTGCCTCATGAACTTCACATACCATTAGCTGTCCTGGCAGCTATCTAGGAAACCCTGTTGGGTCACTTCCGGTTCCATGCCCATTGAGCCCAGTGGGATGGAATCAAGCAACTTGAGCACCCACACAAAACTCACATGGAGCTCATCACTCAAGGCGCTCAAAAACCCAAAGGCAAGGACAAGTTCAGTGCCCAAGCCATTTCCCGCTGCCATGGAAACCAAGTGCTCTGGCAGCACATATGTCTGAAAGTGGATATGACACCTAGGAAAGGGAGTGTGCTGGTGAATGGCAACTGCCTGAAGCAGCAGCAAAGCTCTTACAGTGCCAAAGCAACTCCACCTGCCTCATGAACTTCACATACCATGAGCTGTTCTGGCAGCTATCTAGGAAACCCTGTTGGGTCACTTCCGGTCCCATGCCCATTGAGCCCAGTGGGATGGAATCAAGCAGCTTGAGCACCCACACAAAACGATCATGGGCTCCTCACTCAAGGCGCTCAAAACCACACAGCCAAAGACAAGTTCAGTGCCCAAGCCATTTCCCGCTGCCATGGAAACCAAGTGCTCTGGCAGCACATATGTCTGAAAGTGGATATGACACCTAGGGAACTCTGGTGGTGAATGGCAACTGCCCGAAGCAGCAGCACAGCTCTTGCATTGCCAAAACAACTCCACCTGCATCATGAACTTCACATACCAACAGCTCTTCTGGCAGCTATCTAGGAAACCCTGTTGGGTCACTTCCGGTCCCATGCCCATTGAGCCCAGTGGGATGGAATCAAGCAGCTTGAGCACCCACACAAAACGAACATGGAGCTACTGACTCAAGGCGCTCAAAACCCCACAGCCAAGGACAAGTTCAGTGCCTAAGCCATTTCCCGCTGCCATGGAAACCAAGTGCTCTGGCAGCACATATGTCTGAAAGTGGATATGACATCTAGGGAAGGGAGTGTGGTGGTGAATGGCAACTGCCCGAAGCAGCAGCACAGCTCTTGCATTGCCAAAACAACTCCACCTGCCTCATGATCTTCACATACCATCAGCTGCCCTGGCACCTATCTGGGAACTTATTTTGGATCACTTCCGGTCCCATGCCCATTGAGACCAGTGGGATGGAATCAAGCAGCTTGAGCACCCACACAAAACGAACATGGAGCTCCTCACTCAAGGCGCTCAAAACCAAACAGCCAAAGACAAGTTCAGTGCCCAAGCCATTTCCCGCTGCCATGGAAACCAAGTGCTCTGGCAGCACATATGTCTGAAAGTGGATATGAAAGCTAGGGAAGGGAGTGTGCTGCTGAATGGCAACTGCCCGAAGCAGCAGCACAGCTCTTGCAGTGCCAAAACAACTCTACCGGCCCTATGAACTTCACGTACCATCAGCTCTTCTGGCAGTTATCTAGGAAACCCTGTTGGGTCACTTCCGGTCCCATGCCCATTGAGACCAGTGGGATGGAATCGAGAAGCTTGAGCAACCACACAAAACGAACATGAAGCTCCTCACTCAAGGTGCTCAAAACTTTACAGCCAAGGACAAGTTCAGTGCCTAAGCCATTTCCCGCTGCCATGGAAACCAAGTGCTCTGGCAGCACATATGTCTGAAATTGGATGTGACACCTAGGGAAGGGAGTGTGGTGGTGAATGGCAACTGCCCGAAGCAGCAGCACAGCTCTTCCAGTGCCAAAACAACTCCACCTTCCCTATGAACTTCACGTAGCATCAGCTCTTCTGGCAGCTATCTAGGAAACCCTGTTGGCTCACTTCTGGTCCCATGCCCATTGAGCCCAGTGGGATGGAATCAAGCAGCTTGAGCACCCACACAAAACGAACATGGAGCTCCTCACTCAAGGCGATCAAAACCCCACAGCCAAAGACAAGTTCAGTGCCCAAGCCATTTCCCGCTGCCATGGAAACCAAGTGCTCTGGCAGCACATATGTCTGAAAGTGGATATGACATCTAGGGAAGGGAGTGTGGTGGTGAATGGCAACTGCCCGAAGCAGCAGCACAGCTCTTCCAGTGCAAAAACAACTCCACCTGCCCTATGAACTTCACATAGCATCAGCTGTCCTGGCAGCTATCTAGGAAACCCTGTTGGCTCACTTCCGGTCCCATGCCCATTGAGCCCAGTGGGATGGAATCAAGCAGCTTGATCACCCACACAAAACGAACATGGAGCTCCTCACTCAAGGCGCTCAAAATCCCACAGCCAAAGACAAGTTCAGTGCCCAAGCCATTTCCCGCTGCCATGGAAACAAAGTGCTCTGGCACCACATATGTCTGAAAGTGGATCCCACACCTAGGGAACTCTGGTGGTGAATAGCAACTGCCCAAAGCAGCAGCACAGCTCTTGCATTGCCAAAACAACTCCACCTGCCCTATGAACTTCACATACCAACAGCTCTTCTGGCAGCTATCTAGGAAACCCTGTTGGGTCACTTCCGGTCCCATGCCCATTGAGCCCAGTGGGATGGAATCAAGCAGCTTGAGCACCCACACAAAACGAACATGGAGCTACTGACTCAAGGCGCTCAAAACCCCACAGCCAAAGACAAGTTCAGTGCCTAAGCCATTTCCCGCTGCCATGGAAACCAAGTGCTCTGGCAGCACATATGTCTGAAAGTGGATATGACACCTAGGGAACTCTGATTGGTGGTGAATGGCAACTGCCCGAAGCAGCAGCACAGCTCTTCTACTGCAAAACAACTCCACCTGCCTCATGAACTTCACATACCATTAGCTGTCCTGGCAGCTATCTAGGAAACCCTGTTGGGTCACTTCCGGTTCCATGCCCATTGAGCCCAGTGGGATGGAATCAAGCAACTTGAGCACCCACACAAAACTCACATGGAGCTCATCACTCAAGGCGCTCAAAAACCCAAAGGCAAGGACAAGTTCAGTGCCCAAGCCATTTCCCGCTGCCATGGAAACCAAGTGCTCTGGCAGCACATATGTCTGAAAGTGGATATGACACCTAGGAAAGGGAGTGTGCTGGTGAATGGCAACTGCCTGAAGCAGCAGCAAAGCTCTTACAGTGCCAAAGCAACTCCACCTGCCTCATGAACTTCACATACCATGAGCTGTTCTGGCAGCTATCTAGGAAACCCTGTTGGGTCACTTCCGGTCCCATGCCCATTGAGCCCAGTGGGATGGAATCAAGCAGCTTGAGCACCCACACAAAACGATCATGGGCTCCTCACTCAAGGCGCTCAAAACCACACAGCCAAAGACAAGTTCAGTGCCCAAGCCATTTCCCGCTGCCATGGAAACCAAGTGCTCTGGCAGCACATATGTCTGAAAGTGGATATGACACCTAGGGAACTCTGGTGGTGAATGGCAACTGCCCGAAGCAGCAGCACAGCTCTTGCATTGCCAAAACAACTCCACCTGCATCATGAACTTCACATACCAACAGCTCTTCTGGCAGCTATCTAGGAAACCCTGTTGGGTCACTTCCGGTCCCATGCCCATTGAGCCCAGTGGGATGGAATCAAGCAGCTTGAGCACCCACACAAAACGAACATGGAGCTACTGACTCAAGGCGCTCAAAACCCCACAGCCAAGGACAAGTTCAGTGCCTAAGCCATTTCCCGCTGCCATGGAAACCAAGTGCTCTGGCAGCACATATGTCTGAAAGTGGATATGACATCTAGGGAAGGGAGTGTGGTGGTGAATGGCAACTGCCCGAAGCAGCAGCACAGCTCTTGCATTGCCAAAACAACTCCACCTGCCTCATGATCTTCACATACCATCAGCTGCCCTGGCACCTATCTGGGAACTTATTTTGGATCACTTCCGGTCCCATGCCCATTGAGACCAGTGGGATGGAATCAAGCAGCTTGAGCACCCACACAAAACGAACATGGAGCTCCTCACTCAAGGCGCTCAAAACCAAACAGCCAAAGACAAGTTCAGTGCCCAAGCCATTTCCCGCTGCCATGGAAACCAAGTGCTCTGGCAGCACATATGTCTGAAAGTGGATATGAAAGCTAGGGAAGGGAGTGTGCTGCTGAATGGCAACTGCCCGAAGCAGCAGCACAGCTCTTGCAGTGCCAAAACAACTCTACCGGCCCTATGAACTTCACGTACCATCAGCTCTTCTGGCAGTTATCTAGGAAACCCTGTTGGGTCACTTCCGGTCCCATGCCCATTGAGACCAGTGGGATGGAATCGAGAAGCTTGAGCAACCACACAAAACGAACATGAAGCTCCTCACTCAAGGTGCTCAAAACTTTACAGCCAAGGACAAGTTCAGTGCCTAAGCCATTTCCCGCTGCCATGGAAACCAAGTGCTCTGGCAGCACATATGTCTGAAATTGGATGTGACACCTAGGGAAGGGAGTGTGGTGGTGAATGGCAACTGCCCGAAGCAGCAGCACAGCTCTTCCAGTGCCAAAACAACTCCACCTTCCCTATGAACTTCACGTAGCATCAGCTCTTCTGGCAGCTATCTAGGAAACCCTGTTGGCTCACTTCTGGTCCCATGCCCATTGAGCCCAGTGGGATGGAATCAAGCAGCTTGAGCACCCACACAAAACGAACATGGAGCTCCTCACTCAAGGCGCTCAAAATCCCACAGCCAAGGACAAGTTCAGTGCCCAAGCCATTTCCCGCTGCCATGGAAACCAAGTGCTCTGGCAGCACATATGTCTGAAAGTGGATATGACACCTAGGGAACGGAGTGTGCTGGTGAATGGCAACTGCCCGAAGCAGCAGCACAGCTCTTCTACTGCAAAACAACTCCACCTGCCTCATGAACTTCACATACCATCAGCTCTTCTGGCAGCTATCATGGAAACCCTGTTGGGTCACTTCCGGTCCCATGCTCATTGAGCCCAGTGGAATGGAATCAAGCAGCTTGAGCACCCACACAAAACTGAAATGGAGCTCATCATTCAAGGCGCTCAAAACCCCACAGCCAAGGACAAGTTCAGTGCCCAAGCCATTTCCCGCTGCCATGGAAACCAAGTGCTCTGGCAGCACATATGTCTGAAAGTGGATGTGACACCTAGGGAAGGGAGTGTGGTGGTGAATGGCAACTGCCCGAAGCAGCAGCACAGCTCTTCCAGTGCCAAAACAACTCCACCTGCCTCATGAACTTCACATACCATCAGCTGTCCTGGCAGCTATCTAGGAAACCCTGATGGGTCACTTCCGGTCCCATGCCCATTGAGGTCAGTGGGATGGAATCAAGCAGCTAGAGCACCCACACAAAAATCAAATGGAGCTCCTCACTCAAGGCGCTAAAAACTTTACAGCCAAAGACAAGTTCAGTGCCTAAGCCATTTCCCGCTGCCATGGAAACCAAGTGCTCTGGCAGCACATATGTCTGAAATTGGATCTGACACCTAGGGAAGGGAGTGTGCTGGTGAATGGCAACTGCCCGAAGCAGCAGCACAGCTCTTCCAGTGCCAAAACAACTCCACCTGCCTCATGAACTTCACATACCATTAGCTGTCCTGGCAGCTCTCTTGGAAACCCTGTTTTTCACTTCCGGTCCCATGCCCATTGAGACCAGTGGGATGGAATCAAGCAGCTTGAGCACCCACACAAAACGAACATGGAGCTCCTCACTCAAGGCGCTCAAAACCCCACAGCCAAAGACAAGTTCAGTGCCCAAGCCATTTCCCGCTGCCATGGAAACCAAGTGCTCTGGCAGCACATATGTCTGAAAGTGGATATGACATCTAGGCAAGGGAGTGTGGTGGTGAATGGCAACTGCCCGAAGCAGCAGCACAGCTCTTCCAGTGCAAAAACAACTCCACCTGCCCTATGAACTTCACGTACCATCAGCTCTTCTGGCAGCTATCTAGGAAACCCTGTTGGGTCACTTCCGGTCCCATTCCCATTGAGCCCAGTGGGATGGAATCGAGAAGCTTGAGCACCCACACAAAACGAACATGAAACTCCTCACTCAAGGTGCTCAAAACTTTACAGCTAAGGACAAGTTCAGTGCCTAAGCCATTTCCCGCTGCCATGGAAACCAAGTGCTCTGGCAGCACATATGTCTGAAAGTGGATATGACACCTAGGGAAGGGAGTGTGGTGGTGAATGGCAACTGCCCGAAGCAGCAGCACAGCTCTTCCAGTGCCAAAACAACTCCACCTGCCCTATGAACTTCACATAGCATCAGCGCTTCTGGCAGCTATCTAGGAAACCCTGTTGGCTCACTTCCGGTCCCATGCCCATTGAGCCCAGTGGGATGGAATCAAGCAGCTTGAGCACCCACACAAAACGAACATGGAGCTCCTCACTCAAGGCGCTCAAAACCACACAGCCAAAGACAAGTTCAGTGCCCAAGCCATTTCCCGCTGCCATGGAAACCAAGTGCTCTGGCAGCACATATGTCTGAAAGTGGATCCCACACCTAGGGAACTCTGGTGGTGAAGAGCAACTGCCCGAAGCAGCAGCACAGCTCTTGCATTGCCAAAACAACTCCACCTGCCCTATGAACTTCACATACCAACAGCTCTTCTGGCAGCTATCTAGGAAACCCTGTGGGTCACTTCCGGTCCCATGCCCATTGAGCCCAGTGGGATGGAATCAAGCAGCTTGAGCACCCACACAAAACGAACATGGAGCTCCTCACTCAAGGCGCTCAAAACCCCACAGCCAAAGACAAGTTCAGTGCCTAAGCCATTTCCCGCTGCCATGGAAACCAAGTGCTCTGGCAGCACATATGTCTGAAAGTGGATATGACACCTAGGGAAGGGAGTGTGGTGGTGAATGACAACTGCCCGAAGCAGCAGCACAGCTCTTCTACTGCAAAACAACTCCACCTGCCTCATGAACTTCACATACCATTAGCTGTCCTGGCAGCTATCTAGGAAACCCTGTTGGGTCACTTCCGGTCCCATGCCCATTGAGCCCAGTAGGATGGAATCAAGCAGCTTGAGCACCCACACAAAACGAACATGGAGCTCCTCACTCAAGGCGCTCAAAACCCCACAGCCAAAGACAAGTTCAGTGCCCAAGCCATTTCCCGCTGCCATGGAAACCAAGTGCTCTGGCAGCACATATGTCTGAAAGTGGATATGACATCTAGGGAAGGGAGTGTGGTGGTGAATGGCAACTGCCCGAAGCAGCAGCACAGCTCTTCCAGTGCAAAAACAACTCCACCTGCCCTATGAACTTCACGTACCATCAGCTCTTCTGGCAGCTATCTAGGAAACCCTGTTGGGTCACTTCCGGTCCCATGCCCATTGAGCCCAGTGGGATGGAATCGAGAAGCTTGAGCACCCACACAAAACGAACATGAAACTCCTCACTCAAGGTGCTCAAAACGTTACAGCTAAGGACAAGTTCAGTGCCTAAGCCATTTCCCGCTGCCATGGAAACCAAGTGCTCTGGCAGCACATATGTCTGAAAGTGGATATGACACCTAGGGAAGGGAGTGTGGTGGTGAATGGCAACTGCCCGAAGCAGCAGCACAGCTCTTCCAGTGCCAAAACAACTCCACCTGCCCTATGAACTTCACATAGCATCAGCGCTTCTGGCAGCTATCTAGGAAACCCTGTTGGCTCACTTCCGGTCCCATGCCCATTGAGCCCAGTGGGATGGAATCAAGCAGCTTGAGCACCCACACAAAACGAACATGGAGCTCCTCACTCAAGGCGCTCAAAATCCCACAGCCAAAGACAAGTTCAGTGCCCAAGCCATTTCCCGCTGCCATGGAAACCAAGTGCTCTGGCAGCACATATGTCTGAAAGTGGATCCCACACCTAGGGAACTCTGGTGGTGAAGAGCAACTGCCCGAAGCAGCAGCACAGCTCTTGCATTGCCAAAACAACTCCACCTGCCCTATGAACTTCACATACCAACAGCTCTTCTGGCAGCTATCTAGGAAACCCTGTGGGTCACTTCCGGTCCCATGCCCATTGAGCCCAGTGGGATGGAATCAAGCAGCTTGAGCACCCACACAAAACGAACATGGAGCTCCTCACTCAAGGCGCTCAAAACCCCACAGCCAAAGACAAGTTCAGTGCCTAAGCCATTTCCCGCTGCCATGGAAACCAAGTGCTCTGGCAGCACATATGTCTGAAAGTGGATATGACACCTAGGGAAGGGAGTGTGGTGGTGAATGACAACTGCCCGAAGCAGCAGCACAGCTCTTCTACTGCAAAACAACTCCACCTGCCTCATGAACTTCACATACCATTAGCTGTCCTGGCAGCTATCTAGGAAACCCTGTTGGTTCACTTCTGGTCCCATGCCCATTGAGCCCAGTGGGATGGAATCAAGCAGCTTGAGCACCCACACAAAACGAACATGGAGCTCCTCACTCAAGGCGCTCAAAACCCCACAGCCAAAGACAAGTTCAGTGCCCAAGCCATTTCCCGCTGCCATGGAAACCAAGTGCTCTGGCAGCACATATGTCTGAAAGTGGATATGAAAGCTAGGGAAGGGAGTGTGGTGGTGAATGGCAACTGCCCGAAGCAGCAGCACAGCTCTTGCAGTGCCAAAACAACTACACCGGCCCTGTGAACTTCACGTAGCATCAGCTCTTCTGGCAGTTATCTAGGAAACCCTGTTGGGTCACTTCCGGTCCCATGCCCATTGAGCCCAGTGGGATGGAATCGAGAAGCTTGAACAACCACACAAAACGAACATGAAGCTCCTCTCTCAAGGTGCTCAAAACTTTACAGCCAAGGACAAGTTCAGTGCCTAAGCCATTTCCCGCTGCCATGGAAACCAAGTGCTCTGGCAGCACATATGTCTGAAAGTGGATATGACACCTAGGGAAGGGAGTGTGGTGGTGAATGGCAACTGCCCGAAGCAGCAGCACAGCTCTTCCAGTGCCAAAACAACTCCACCTGCCCTATGAACTTCACATAGCATCAGCTCTTCTGGCAGCTATCTAGGAAACCCTGTTGGTTCACTTCTGGTCCCATGCCCATTGAGCCCAGTGGGATGGAATCAAGCAGCTTGAGCACCCACACAAAACGAACATGGAGCTCCTCACTCAAGGCGCTCAAAACCCCACAGCCAAAGACAAGTTCAGTGCCTAAGCCATTTCCCGCTGCCATGGAAACCAAGTGCTCTGGCAGCACATATGTCTGAAAGTGGATATGACACCTAGGGAACTCTGATTGGTGGTGAATGACAACTGCCCGAAGCAGCAGCACAGCTCTTCTACTGCAAAACAACTCCACCTGCCTCATGAACTTCACATACCATCAGCTGTCCTGGCAGCTATCTAGGAAACCTCTTGCCTCACTTCCGGTCCCATGCCCATTGAGCCCAGTGGGATGGAATCAAGCAGCTTGAGCACCCACACAAAACTCACATGGAGCTCATCACTCAAGGCGCTCAAAACCACACAGACAAGGACAAGTTCAGTGCCCAAGCCATTTCCCGCTGCCATGGAAACCAAGTGCTCTGGCAGCACATATGTCTGAAAGTGGATATGACACCTAGGGAAGGGAGTGTGGTGGTGAATGGCAACTGCCCGAAGCAGCAGCACAGCTCTTGCATTGCCAAAACAACTCCCCCTGCCCTATGAACTTCACATACCATCAGCTCTTCTGGCAGCTATCTAGGAAACCTTGTTGGCTCACTTCCGGTGCCATGCCCATTGAGCCCAGTGGGATGGAATCAAGCAGCTTGAGCACCCACACAAAACGAACATGGAGCTCCTCACTCAAGGCGCTCAAAACCCCACAGCCAAAGACAAGTTCAGTGCCCAAGCCATTTCCCGCTGCCATGGAAACCAAGTGCTCTGGCAGCACATATGTCTGAAAGTGGATATGACATCTAGGGAAGGGAGTGTGGTGGTGAATGGCAACTGCCCGAAGCAGCAGCACAGCTCTTGCAGTGCCAAAACAACTCCACCTGCCCTACGAACTTCACGTACCATCAGCTCTTCTGGCAGTTATCTAGGAAACCCAGTTGGGTCACTTCCGGTCCCATGGCCTTTGAGCCCAGTGGGATGGAATCAAGCAGCTTGAGCACCCACACAAAACTATCATGGGCTCCTCACTCAAGGCGCTCAAAACCACACAGCCAAAGACAAGTTCAGTACCCAAGCCATTTCCCGCTGCCATGGAAACCAAGTGCTCTGGCAGCACATATGTCTGAAAGTGGATATAACATCTATGGAAGTTAGTGTACTGGTGAATGGCAACTGCCCGAAGCAGCAGCACAGCTCTTCCAGTGCCAAAACAACTCCACCTGCCCTATGAACTTCACATACCAACAGCTCTTCTGGCAGCTATCTAGGAAACCCTGTGGGTCACTTCCGGTCCCATGCCCATTGAGCCCAGTGGGATGGAATCAAGCAGCTTGAGCACCCACACAAAACGAACATGGAGCTCCTCACTCAAGGCGCTCAAAACCCCACAGCCAAAGACAAGTTCAGTGCCTAAGCCATTTCCCGCTGCCATGGAAACCAAGTGCTCTGGCAGCACATATGTCTGAAAGTGGATATGACACCTAGGGAAGGGAGTGTGGTGGTGAATGACAACTGCCCGAAGCAGCAGCACAGCTCTTCTACTGCAAAACAACTCCACCTGCCTCATGAACTTCACATACCATTAGCTGTCCTGGCAGCTATCTAGGAAACCCTGTTGGGTCACTTCCGGTCCCATGCCCATTGAGCCCAGTAGGATGGAATCAAGCAGCTTGAGCACCCACACAAAACGAACATGGAGCTCCTCACTCAAGGCGCTCAAAACCCCACAGCCAAAGACAAGTTCAGTGCCCAAGCCATTTCCCGCTGCCATGGAAACCAAGTGCTCTGGCAGCACATATGTCTGAAAGTGGATATGACATCTAGGGAAGGGAGTGTGGTGGTGAATGGCAACTGCCCGAAGCAGCAGCACAGCTCTTCCAGTGCAAAAACAACTCCACCTGCCCTATGAACTTCACGTACCATCAGCTCTTCTGGCAGCTATCTAGGAAACCCTGTTGGGTCACTTCCGGTCCCATGCCATTGAGCCCAGTGGGATGGAATCGAGAAGCTTGAGCACCCACACAAAACGAACATGAAACTCCTCACTCAAGGTGCTCAAAACTTTACAGCTAAGGACAAGTTCAGTGCCTAAGCCATTTCCCGCTGCCATGGAAACCAAGTGCTCTGGCAGCACATATGTCTGAAAGTGGATATGACACCTAGGGAAGGGAGTGTGGTGGTGAATGGCAACTGCCCGAAGCAGCAGCACAGCTCTTCCAGTGCCAAAACAACTCCACCTGCCTCATGAACTTCACATAGCATCAGCGCTTCTGGCAGCTATCTAGGAAACCCTGTTGGCTCACTTCCGGTCCCATGCCCATTGAGCCCAGTGGGATGGAATCAAGCAGCTTGAGCACCCACACAAAACGAACATGGAGCTCCTCACTCAAGGCGCTCAAAATCCCACAGCCAAAGACAAGTTCAGTGCCCAAGCCATTTCCCGCTGCCATGGAAACCAAGTGCTCTGGCAGCACATATGTCTGAAAGTGGATCCCACACCTAGGGAACTCTGGTGGTGAAGAGCAACTGCCCGAAGCAGCAGCACAGCTCTTGCATTGCCAAAACAACTCCACCTGCCCTATGAACATCACATACCAACAGCTCTTCTGGCAGCTATCTAGGAAACCCTGTGGGTCACTTCCGGTCCCATGCCCATTGAGCCCAGTGGGATGGAATCAAGCAGCTTGAGCACCCACACAAAACGAACATGGAGCTCCTCACTCAAGGCGCTCAAAACCCCACAGCCAAAGACAAGTTCAGTGCCTAAGCCATTTCCCGCTGCCATGGAAACCAAGTGCTCTGGCAGCACATATGTCTGAAAGTGGATATGACACCTAGGGAAGGGAGTGTGGTGGTGAATGACAACTGCCCGAAGCAGCAGCACAGCTCTTCCAGTGCCAAAACAACTCCACCTGCCCTATGAACTTCACATAGCATCAGCGCTTCTGGCAGCTATCTAGGAAACCCTGTTGGCTCACTTCCGGTCCCATGCCCATTGAGCCGAGTAGGATGGAATCAAGCAGCTTGAGCACCCACACAAAACGAACATGGAGCTCCTCACTCAAGGCGCTCAAAACCCCACAGCCAAAGACAAGTTCAGTGCCCAAGCCATTTCCCGCTGCCATGGAAACCAAGTGCTCTGGCAGCACATATGTCTGAAAGTGGATATGAAAGCTAGGGAAGGGAGTGTGGTGGTGAATGGCAACTGCCCGAAGCAGCAGCACAGCTCTTGCAGTGCCAAAACAACTACACCGGCCCTGTGAACTTCACGTAGCATCAGCTCTTCTGGCAGTTATCTAGGAAACCCTGTTGGGTCACTTCCGGTCCCATGCCCATTGAGCCCAGTGGGATGGAATCGAGAAGCTTGAACAACCACACAAAACGAACATGAAGCTCCTCTCTCAAGGTGCTCAAAACTTTACAGCCAAGGACAAGTTCAGTGCCTAAGCCATTTCCCGCTGCCATGGAAACCAAGTGCTCTGGCAGCACATATGTCTGAAAGTGGATATGACACCTAGGGAAGGGAGTGTGGTGGTGAATGGCAAATGCCCGAAGCAGCAGCACAGCTCTTCCAGTGCCAAAACAACTCCACCTGCCCTATGAACTTCACATAGCATCAGCTCTTCTGGCAGCTATCTAGGAAACCCTGTTGGTTCACTTCTGGTCCCATGCCCATTGAGCCCAGTGGGATGGAATCAAGCAGCTTGAGCACCCACACAAAACGAACATGGAGCTCCTCACTCAAGGCGCTCAAAACCCCACAGCCAAAGACAAGTTCAGTGCCTAAGCCATTTCCCGCTGCCATGGAAACCAAGTGCTCTGGCAGCACATATGTCTGAAAGTGGATATGACCCCTAGGGAACTCTGATTGGTGGTGAATGACAACTGCCCGAAGCAGCAGCACAGCTCTTCTACTGCAAAACAACTCCACCTGCCTCATGAACTTCACATACCATCAGCTGTCCTGGCAGCTATCTAGGAAACCTCTTGCCTCACTTCCGGTCCCATGCCCATTGAGCCCAGTGGGATGGAATCAAGCAGCTTGAGCACCCACACAAAACTCACATGGAGCTCATCACTCAAGGCGCTCAAAACCACACAGACAAGGACAAGTTCAGTGCCCAAGCCATTTCCCGCTGCCATGGAAACCAAGTGCTCTGGCAGCACATATGTCTGAAAGTGGATATGACACCTAGGGAAGGGAGTGTGGTGGTGAATGGCAACTGCCCGAAGCAGCAGCACAGCTCTTGCATTGCCAAAACAACTCCCCCTGCCCTATGAACTTCACATACCATCAGCTCTTCTGGCAGCTATCTAGGAAACCTTGTTGGCTCACTTCCGGTCCCATGCCCATTGAGCTCAATGGGATGGAATCAAGCAGCTTGAGCACCCACACAAAACGAACATGGAGCTCCTCACTCGTTCAAAACCCCAGACAGCCAAAGACAAGTTCAGTGCCCAAGCCATTTCCCGCTGCCATGGAAACCAAGTGCTCTGGCAGCACATATGTCTGAAAGTGGATATGACCCCTAGGGAACTCTGATTGGTGGTGAATGACAACTGCCCGAAGCAGCAGCACAGCTCTTGCATTGCCAAAACAACTCCACCTGCCCTATGAACTGCACATACCAACAGCTTTTCTGGCAGCTATCTAGGAAACCCTGTTGGGTCACTTCCGGTCCCATGCCAATTGAGCCCAGTGGGATGGAATCAAGCAGCTTGAGCACCCACACAAAACGAACATGGAGCTACTGACTCAAGGCGCTCAAAACCCCACAGCCAAAGACAAGTTCAGTGCCTAAGCCATTTCCCGCTGCCGTGGAAACCAAGTGCTCTGGCAGCACATATGTCTGAAAGTGGATATGACACCTAGGGAAGGGAGTGTGGTGGTGAATGGCAACTGCCCGAAGCAGCAGCACAGCTCTTCCAGTGCCAAAACAACTCCACATGCCTCATGATCTTCACATACCATCAGCTGCCCTGGCACCTATCTGGGAACTTATTTTGGATCACTTCCGGTCCCATGCCCATTGAGCCCAGTGGGATGGAATCAAGCAGCTTGAGCACCCACACAAAACGAACATGGAGCTCCTCACTCAAGGCGCTCAAAACCCCACAGCCAAAGACAAGTTCAGTGCCCAAGCCATTTCCCGCTGCCATGGAAACCAAGTGCTCTGGCAGCACATATGTCTGAAAGTGGATATGACATCTAGGGAAGGGAGTGTGGTGGTGAATGGCAACTGCCCGAAGCAGCAGCACAGCTCTTGCAGTGCCAAAACAACTCCACCTGCCCTACGAACTTCACGTACCATCAGCTCTTCTGGCAGTTATCTAGGAAACCCTGTTGGCTCACTTCCGGTCCCATGGCCTTTGAGCCCAGTGGGATGGAATCAAGCAGCTTGAGCACCCACACAAAACTATCATGGGCTCCTCACTCAAGGCGCTCAAAACCACACAGCCAAAGACAAGTTCAGTACCCAAGCCATTTCCCGCTGCCATGGAAACCAAGTGCTCTGGCAGCACATATGTCTGAAAGTGGATATAACATCTATGGAAGTTAGTGTACTGGTGAATGGCAACTGCCCGAAGCAGCAGCACAGCTCTTCCAGTGCCAAAACAACTCCACCTGCCCTATGAACTTCCCATAGCATCAGCTCTTCTGGCAGCTATCTAGGAAACCCTGTTGGGTCACTTCCGGTCCCATGCTCATTGAGCCCAGTGGGATGGAATCAAATAGCTTCAGCACCCTCACAAAACGAACATGGAGCTCCTCACTCAAGGCGCTCAAAATCCCACAGCCAACGACAAGTTCAGTGCCTAAGCCATTTCCCGCTGCCATGGAAACCAAGTGCTCTGGCACCACATATGTCTGAAAGTGGATATGACACCTAGGGAACTCTGATTGGTGGTGAATGACAACTGCCCGAAGCAGCTGCCCAGCTCTTCTACTGCAAAACAACTCCACCTGCCTCATGAACTTCTCATACCATTAGCTGTCCTGGCAGCTATCTTGGAAACCCTGTTGGGTCACTTCCGGTCCCATGCCCATTGAGCCCAGTGGGATGGAATCAAGCAGCTTGAGCACCCACACAAAACGAACATGGAGCTCCTCACTCAAGGCGCTCAAAAACCCCACAGCCAAAGACAAGTTCAGTGCCCAAGCCATTTCCCGCTGCCATGGAAACCAAGTACTCTGGCAGCACATATGTCTGAAAGTGGATATGACACCAAGGGAGGGAGTGTGGTGGTGAATGGCAACTGCCCAAAGCAGCAGCACAGCTCTTCCAGTGCAAAAACAACTCCACCTGCCTCATGAACTTCACATACCATCAGCTGTCCTGACAGCTATCTAGGAAACCCTGTTGGCTCACTTCCGGTCCCATGCCCATTGAGCCCAGTGGGATGGAATCAAGCAGCTTGAGCACCCACACAAAACGAACATGGAGCTCCTCATTCAAGGCGACAACACACCACAGCCAAGGACAAGTTCAGTGCCCAAGCCATTTCCCGCTGCCATGGAAACCAAGTGCTCTGGCAGCACATATGTCTGAAAGTGGATATGAAAGCTAGAGAAGGGAGTGTGCTGCTGAATGGTAACTGCCCGAAGCAGCAGCACAGCTATTCCAATGCCAAAACAACTCCACCTGCCTCATGAACTTCACATACCATCAGCGCTTCTGGCAGCTATCTAGGAAACCCTGTTGGCTCACTTCCGGTCCCATGCCCATTGAGCCCAGTGGGATGGAATCAAGCTGCTTGAGCACCCACACAAAACGAACATGGAGCTCCTCACTCAAGGCGTTCAAAACCCCACAGCCAAAGACAAGTTCAGTGCCCAAGCCATTTCCCGCTGCCATGGAAACCAAGTGCTCTGGCAGCACATATGTCTGAAAGCGGATATGACACCAAGGAAAGGGAGTGTGGTGGTAAATGGCAACTGCCTGAAGCAGCAGCAAAGCTCTTCCAGTGCCAAAACAACTCCACCTGCCTCATGATCTTCACATACCATCAGCTGTCCTGACAGCTATCTAGGAAACCCTGTTGGGTCACTTCCGGTCCCATGCACATTGAGCCCAGTGGGATGGAATCAAGCAGCTTGAGCACCCACACAAAACTCACATGAAGTTCCTCACTCAAGGCGACAACACCCCACAGCCAAGGACAAGTTCAGTGCCCAAGCCATTTCCCGCTGCCATGGAAACCAAGTGCTCTGGCAGCACATATGTCTGAAAGTGGATATGACACCTAGGGAAGGGAGTGTGGTGGTGAATGGCACCTGCCCGAAACAGCAGCACAGCTCTTGCATTGCCAAAACAAATCCACCTGCCCTATGAACTTCATATACCATCAGCTCTTCTGGCAGCTATCTAGGAAGCCCTGTTGGATCACTTCCGGTCCCATGCCCATTGAGCCCAGTGGGATGGCATCAAGCAGCTTGAGCACCCACACAAAACGAACATGGAGCTCCTCACTCAAGGCGCTCAAAACCACACAGCCAAAGACAAGTTCAGTGCCCAAGCCATTTCCCGCTGCCATGGAAACCAAGTGCTCTGGCAGCACATATGTCTGAAAGTGGATATGACACCTAGGGAAGGGAGTGTGGTGGTGAATGGCAACTGCCCGAAGCAGCAGCACAGCTCCTCCACTGCCAAAAACAAATCCACCTGCCTCATGAACTTCACATACCATCAGCTGTCCTGGCAGCTATCTAGGAAACCCTGTTGGGTCTCTTCCGGTCCCATGCCCATTGAGCCCAGTGGGTTGGAATCAAGCAGCTTGAGCACCCACACAAAGCCAACATGGAGCTCCTCACTCAAGGCGCTCAAAACTTAACAGCCAAAGACAAGTTCAGTGCCCAAGCCATTTCCCGCTGCCATGGAAACCAAGTGCTCTGGCAGCACATATGTCTGAAAGTGGATATGAAAGCTAGAGAAGGGAGTGTGCTGCTGAATGGCAACTGTCCGAAGCAGCAGCACAGCTATTCCAATGCCAAAACAACTCCACCTGCCTCATGAACTTCACATACCATCTGCGCTTCTGGCAGCTATCTAGGAAACCCTGTTGGCTCACTTCCGGTCCCATGCCCATTGAGACCAGTGGGATGGAATCAAGCTGCTTGAGCACCTACACAAAACGAACATGGAGCTCCTCACTCAAGGCGTTCAAAAGCCCACAGCCAAAGACAAGTTCAGTGCCCAAGCCATTTCCCGCTGCCATGGAAACCAAGTGCTCTGGCAGCACATATGTCTGAAAGTGGATATAACGTCTAGGGAAAGGAGTGTGCTGGTGAATGGCAACTGCCCGAAGCAGCAGCACAGCTCTTGCAGTGCCAAAACAACTCCACCTGCCCTACGAACTTCACGTACCATCAGCTCTTCTGGCAGTTATCTAGGAAACCCAGTTGGGTCACTTCCGGTCCCATGGCCTTTGAGCCCAGTGGGATGGAATCAAGCAGCTTGAGCACCCACACAAAACTATCATGGGCTCCTCACTCAAGGCGCTCAAAACCACACAGCCAAAGACAAGTTCAGTACCCAAGCCATTTCCCGCTGCCATGGAAACCAAGTGCTCTGGCAGCACATATGTCTGAAAGTGGATATAACATCTATGGAAGTTAGTGTACTGGTGAATGGCAACTGCCCGAAGCAGCAGCACAGCTCTTCCAGTGCCAAAACAACTCCACCTGCCCTATGAACTTCCCATAGCATCAGCTCTTCTGGCAGCTATCTAGGAAACCCTGTTGGGTCACTTCCGGTCCCATGCTCATTGAGCCCAGTGGGATGGAATCAAATAGCTTCAGCACCCACACAAAACGAACATGGAGCTCCTCACTCAAGGCGCTCAAAATCCCACAGCCAACGACAAGTTCAGTGCCTAAGCCATTTCCCGCTGCCATGGAAACCAAGTGCTCTGGCACCACATATGTCTGAAAGTGGATATGACACCTAGGGAACTCTGATTGGTGGTGAATGACAACTGCCCGAAGCAGCTGCCCAGCTCTTCTACTGCAAAACAACTCCACCTGCCTCATGAACTTCTCATACCATTAGCTGTCCTGGCAGCTATCTTGGAAACCCTGTTGGGTCACTTCCGGTCCCATGCCCATTGAGCCCAGTGGGATGGAATCAAGCAGCTTGAGCACCCACACAAAACGAACATGGAGCTCCTCACTCAAGGCGCTCAAAACCCCACAGCCAAAGACAAGTTCAGTGCCCAAGCCATTTCCCGCTGCCATGGAAACCAAGTACTCTGGCAGCACATATGTCTGAAAGTGGATATGACACCAAGGGAGGGAGTGTGGTGGTGAATGGCAACTGCCCAAAGCAGCAGCACAGCTCTTCCAGTGCAAAAACAACTCCACCTGCCTCATGAACTTCACATACCATCAGCTGTCCTGACAGCTATCTAGGAAACCCTGTTGGCTCACTTCCGGTCCCATGCCCATTGAGCCCAGTGGGATGGAATCAAGCAGCTTGAGCACCCACACAAAACGAACATGGAGCTCCTCACTCAAGGCGACAACACACCACAGCCAAGGACAAGTTCAGTGCCCAAGCCATTTCCCGCTGCCATGGAAACCAAGTGCTCTGGCAGCACATATGTCTGAAAGTGGATATGAAAGCTAGAGAAGGGAGTGTGCTGCTGAATGGTAACTGCCCGAAGCAGCAGCACAGCTATTCCAATGCCAAAACAACTCCACCTGCCTCATGAACTTCACATACCATCAGCGCTTCTGGCAGCTATCTAGGAAACCCTGTTGGCTCACTTCCGGTCCCATGCCCATTGAGCCCAGTGGGATGGAATCAAGCTGCTTGAGCACCCACACAAAACGAACATGGAGCTCCTCACTCAAGGCGTTCAAAACCCCACAGCCAAAGACAAGTTCAGTGCCCAAGCCATTTCCCGCTGCCATGGAAACCAAGTGCTCTGGCAGCACATATGTCTGAAAGCGGATATGACACCAAGGAAAGGGAGTGTGGTGGTAAATGGCAACTGCCTGAAGCAGCAGCAAAGCTCTTCCAGTGCCAAAACAACTCCACCTGCCTCATGATCTTCACATACCATCAGCTGTCCTGACAGCTATCTAGGAAACCCTGTTGGGTCACTTCCGGTCCCATGCACATTGAGCCCAGTGGGATGGAATCAAGCAGCTTGAGCACCCACACAAAACTCACATGGAGTTCCTCACTCAAGGCGACAACACCCCACAGCCAAGGACAAGTTCAGTGCCCAAGCCATTTCCCGCTGCCATGGAAACCAAGTGCTCTGGCAGCACATATGTCTGAAAGTGGATATGACACCTAGGGAAGGGAGTGTGGTGGTGAATGGCACCTGCCCGAAACAGCAGCACAGCTCTTGCATTGCCAAAACAAATCCACCTGCCCTATGAACTTCATATACCATCAGCTCTTCTGGCAGCTATCTAGGAAGCCCTGTTGGATCACTTCCGGTCCCATGCCCATTGAGCCCAGTGGGATGGCATCAAGCAGCTTGAGCACCCACACAAAACGAACATGGAGCTCCTCACTCAAGGCGCTCAAAACCACACAGCCAAAGACAAGTTCAGTGCCCAAGCCATTTCCCGCTGCCATGGAAACCAAGTGCTCTGGCAGCACATATGTCTGAAAGTGGATATGACACCTAGGGAAGGGAGTGTGGTGGTGAATGGCAACTGCCCGAAGCAGCAGCACAGCTCCTCCACTGCCAAAACAAATCCACCTGCCTCATGAACTTCACATACCATCAGCTGTCCTGGCAGCTATCTAGGAAACCCTGTTGGGTCTCTTCCGGTCCCATGCCCATTGAGCCCAGTGGGTTGGAATCAAGCAGCTTGAGCACCCACACAAAGCCAACATGGAGCTCCTCACTCAAGGCGCTCAAAACTTAACAGCCAAAGACAAGTTCAGTGCCCAAGCCATTTCCCGCTGCCATGGAAACCAAGTGCTCTGGCAGCACATATGTCTGAAAGTGGATATGAAAGCTAGAGAAGGGAGTGTGCTGCTGAATGGCAACTGTCCGAAGCAGCAGCACAGCTATTCCAATGCCAAAACAACTCCACCTGCCTCATGAACTTCACATACCATCTGCGCTTCTGGCAGCTATCTAGGAAACCCTGTTGGCTCACTTCCGGTCCCATGCCCATTGAGACCAGTGGGATGGAATCAAGCTGCTTGAGCACCTACACAAAACGAACATGGAGCTCCTCACTCAAGGCGTTCAAAAGCCCACAGCCAAAGACAAGTTCAGTGCCCAAGCCATTTCCCGCTGCCATGGAAACCAAGTGCTCTGGCAGCACATATGTCTGAAAGTGGATATAACGTCTAGGGAAAGGAGTGTGCTGGTGAATGGCAACTGCCCGAAGCAGCAGCACAGCTCTTCCAGTGACAAAACAACTCCACCTACCCTATGAACTTCACATACCATCAGCGCTTCTGGCAGCTATCTAGGAAACCCTGTTGGGTCACTTCCGGTCCCATGCCCATTGAGACCAGTGGGATGGAATCAAGCAGCTTGAGCACCCACACAAAACGAACATGGAGCTCCTCACTCAAGGCGCTCAAAACCCCACAGCCAAAGACAAACATAAGTTCAGTGCCCAAGCCATTTCCCGCTGCCATGGAAACCAAGTGCTCTGGCAGCACATATGTCTGAAAGTGGATATGACACCTAGGGAAGGGAGTGTGCTGGTGAATGGCAACTGGCCGAAGCAACAGCACAGCTCTTGCTGTGCCAAAACAACTACACCTGCCCTATGAACTTCACATACCCTCAGCTCTTCTGGCAGCTATCTAAGAAACCCTGTTGGCTCACTTCCGGTCCCATGCCCATTGAGCCCAGTGGGATGGAATCAAGCAGCTTGAGCACTCACACAAAACTCATATAGAGCTCCTCACTCAAGGCGTTCAAACCCCATAGCCAAAGACAAGTTCAGTGCCCAAGCCATTTCCCGCTGCCATGGAAACCAAGTGCTCTGGCAGCACATATGTCTGAAAGTGGATATGAAAGCTAGAGAAGTGAGAGTGCTGCTGAATGGCAACTGCCCGAAGCAGCAGCACAGCTCTTGCAATGACAAAACAACTCCACCTGCCTCATGAACTTCAAATACCATCAACTGTCCTGGCAACTATTTTGGAAATTTTTAGGATCACTTCCGGTCCCATGCCCATTGAGCCCAGTGGGATGGAATCAAGCAGCTTGAGCACTCATACAAAACGAACATGGAGCTCCTCACTCAAGGCGCTCAAAACCCCACAGCCAAAGACAAGTTCAGTACAAAAGACATTTCCCGCTCCCATGGAAACCAAGTGCTCTGGCAGCACATATGTCTGAAAGTGGATATGACACCTAGGGAAGGGAGTGTGTTGGTGAATGGCAACTGCCCGAAGCAGCAGCACAGCTCTTCCACTGCCAAAACAACTCCAACTGCCTCATGAACTTCACATACCATCAGCTGTCCTGGCAGCTATCTAGGAAACCCTGTTGGCTCACTTCTGGTCCCATGCCCATTGAGCCCAGTGGGATGGAATCAAGCAGCTTGAGCACCCACACAAAAGGATCATGGAGCTCCTCACTCAAGGCGATCAAAATTTCCAGCCAAGGACAAGTTCAGTGCCCAAGCCATTTCCCGCTGCCATGGAAACCAAGTGCTCTGGCAGCACATATGTCTGAAAGTGGATATGAAAACTAGAGAAGGGAGTGTGCTGGTGAATGGCAACTGCCCAAAGCAGCAGCACAGCTATTCCAATGCCAAAACAACTCCACCTGCCTCATGAACTTCACATACCATCAGCGCTTCTGGCAGCTATCTAGGAAACCCTGTTGGCTCACTTCCGGTCCCATGCCCATTGAGCCCAGTGGGATGGAATCAAGCAGCTTGAGCACCCACACAAAACGAACATGGAGCTCCTCACTCAAGGCGCTCAAATCCCCACAGCCAAAGACAAGTTCAGTGCCCAAGACATTTCCCGCTGCCATGGAAACCAAGTGCTCTGGCAGCACATATGTCTGAAAGTGGATATAACATCTGGGGATGGGAGTGTGCTGGTGAATGGCAACTGGCCGAAGCAGTAGCACAGCTCTTCCAGTGCCAAAACAACTCCATTCACCCTATGAACATCACATACCATCAGCTCTTCTGGCAGCTATCTAGGAAACCCTGTTGGGTCACTTCCGGTCCCATGCCCATTGAGCCCAGTGGGATGGAATCAAGCAGCTTGAGCACCCACACAAAACGAACATGGAGATCCTCACTCAAGGCGCTGAAAACCACACAGCCAAGGACAAGTTCAGTGCCCAAGCCATTTCCCGCTGCCATGGAAACCAAGTGCTCTGGCAGCACATATGTCGGAAAGTGGATATGACACCTAGGGAAGAGATGGTGGTGGTGAATGGCAAATGCCCGAAGCAGCAGCACAGGTATTCCAATGTCAAAACTACTCCACCTGCCTCATGAACTTCACATACCATCAGCTGTCCTGGCAGCTATCTAGGAAACCCTGTTGGCTCACTTCCGGTCCCATGCCCATTGAGCCCAGTGGGATGGAATCAAGCAGCTTGAGCACCCACACAAAACGAACAAGGAGCTCCTCACTCAAGGCGCTCAAAACGTTACGGCCAAGGACAAGTTCAGTGCCTAAGCCATTTCCCGCTGCCATGGAAACCAAGTGCTCTGGCAGCACATATGTCTGAAAGTGGATATAACATCTGGGTAAGGGAGTGTGGTGGTGAATGGCAACTGCCCGAAGCAGCAGCACAGCTATTCCAGTGCCAAAACAACTCCACCTGCCTCATGAACTTCACATACCATCAGCTCTTCTGGCAGCTATCTAGGAAACCATGCTGGGTCACTTCCGGAACCATGCCCATTGAGCCCAGTGGGATGGAATCAAGCAGCTAGAGCACCCACACAAAACTCACATGGAGCTCCTCAATATGGAGCTCAAAACCCCACAGCCAAGGACAAGTTCAGTGCCCAAGCCATTTCCCGCTGCCATGGAAACCAAGTGCTCTGGCAGCACATATGTCTGAAAGTGGATATAACATCTAGAGAAAGGAGTGTGCTGGTGAATGGCAGCTACCCGAAGCAGCAGCACAGCTATTCTAATGCCAAAACAACTCCACCTGCCTCATGAACTTCACATACCATCAGCTCTTCTGGCAGCTATCTAGGAAACCCTGTTGGGTCTCTTCCCGTCCCATGCCCATTGAGGACAGTGGGATAGATTCAAGCAGCTTGAGCACCCACACAAAACGATCATGGAGCTCCTCACTCAAGGCACTCAAAACCCCACAGCCAAGGACAAGTTCAGTGCCCAATCCATTTCCCGCTGCCATGGAAACCAAGTACTCTGGCAGCACATATGTCTGAAAGTGGATATGACACCTAGCGATGGGAGTGTGCTGCTGAATGGCAACTGCCCGAAGTAAAAGCACCGCTCTTGCAGTGCCAAAACAACTCCACCTACCCTATGAACTTCACATACCATCAGCTCTTCTGGCAGCTATCTAGGAAACCCTGTTGGCTCACTTCCGGTCCCATGCCCATTGAGCCCAGTGGGATGGAATCAAGCAGCTTCAGCACCCACACAAACGAACATGGAGCTCCTCACTCAAGGCGTTCAAAACCCCACAGCCAAAGACAAGTTCAGTGCCCAAGCCATTTCCCGCTGCCATGGAAACCAAGTGCTCTGGCAGCACATATGTCTGAAAGTGGATATGACACCTAGGGAAGAGATGATGGTGGTGAATGGCAACTGCCCGAAGTAGCAGCACAGCTATTCCAATGTCAAAACTACTCCATCTGCCTCATGAACTTCACATACCATCAGCTGTCCTGGCAGCTATCTAGGAAACCCTGTTGGGTCACGTCCGGTCCCATGCCCATTGAGTCCAGTGGGATGCAATCAAGCAGCTTGAGCACCCACACAAAACGAACAAGGAGCTCCTCACTAAAGGCGATCAAAATTTCCAGCCAAGGACAAGTTCAGTGCCCAAGCCATTTCCCGCTGCCATGGAAACCAAGTGCTCTGGCAGCACATATGTCTGAAAGTGGATATGACACCAAGGGAATGGAGTGTGCTGGTGAATGGCAACTGCCCAAAGCAGCAGCACAGCTATTCCAATGTCAAAACAACTCCACCTGCCTCATGAACTTCACATACCATCAGCGCTTCTGGCAGCTATCTAGGAAACCCTGTTGGCTCACGTCCGGTCCCATGCCCATTGAGCCCAGTGGGATGGAATCAAGCAGCTTGAGCACCCACACAAAACGAACATGGAGCTCCTCACTCAAGGCGCTCAAATCACCACAGCCAAAGACAAGTTCAGTGCCCAAGACATTTCCCGCTGCCATGGAAACCAAGTGCTCTGGCAGCACATATGTCTGAAAGTGGATATAACATCTGGGGAAGGGAGTGTGCTGGTGAATGGCAACTGGCCGAAGCAGCAGCACAGCTCTTCCAGTGACAAAACTCCACCCACCCTATGAACTTCACATACCATCAGCTCTTCTGACAGCTATCTAGGAAACCCAGTTGGGTCACTTCCGGTCCCATGCCCATTGAGCCCAGTGGGATGGAATCAAGCAGCTTGAGCACCCACACAAAACGAACATGGAGCTCCTCACTCAAGGCGCTCAAAACCACAAGGCCAAGGACAAGTTCAGTGCCCAAGCCATTTCCCGCTGCCATGGAAACCAAGTGCTCTGGCAGCACATATGTCTGAAAGTGGATATGAAACCTAGGGAAGTGAGTGTGGTGGTGAATGGCAACTGCCCAAAGCAGCAGCACAGCTGTTCCAGTGCCAAAACAACTCCATCTGCCGTATGAACTGCACATACCATCAGCTCTTCTGGCAGCTATCTAGGAAACCCTGTTGGGTCACTTCCGGTTCCATGCCCATTGAGGACAGTGGGATGGATTCAAGCAGCTTGAGCACCCGCGCAAAACGAACATGGAGCTCCTCACTCAAGGCGCTCAAACTTAACAGCCAAAGACAAGTTCAGTACCCAAGCCATTTCCCGCTCCCATGGAAACCAAGTGCTCTGGCAGCACATATGTCTGAAAGTGGATATGACACCTAGGGAAGAGATGGTGGTAGTGAATGGCAACTGCCCGAAGCAGCAGCACAGCTCCTCCAGTGCCAAAACTACTCCACCTGCCTCATGAACTTCACATACCATCAGCTGTCCTGGCAGCTATCATGGAAACCCTGTTGGGTCACGTCTGGTCCCATGCCCATTGAGCCCAGTGGGATGGAATCAAGCAGCTTGAGCACCCACACAAAACGAACAAGGAGCTCCTCACTCAAGGCGCTCAAAACGTTACGGCCAAGGACAAGTTCAGTGCCTAAGCCATTTCCCGCTGCCGTGGAAACCAAGTGCTCTGGCAGCACATATGTCTGAAAGTGGATATAACATCTGGGTAAGGGAGTGTGGTGGTGAATGGCAACTGCCCGAAGCAGCAGCACAGCTATTCCATTGCCAAAACAACTCCACCTGCCTCATGAACTTCACATACCATCAGCTCTTCTGGCAGCTATCTAGGAAACCCTGTTGGGTCTCTTCCCGTCCCATGCCCATTGAGCCCAGTGGGATGGAATCAAGCAGCTTGAGCACCCACACAAAACGATCATGGAGCTCCTCACTCAAGGCACTCAAAACACCACAGCCAAGGACAAGTTCAGTGCCCAAGCCATTTCCCGCTGCCATGGAAACCAAGTGCTCTGGCAGCACATATGTCTGAAAGTGGATATGACACCTAGCGATGGGAGTGTGCTGCTGAATGGCAACTGCCCGAAGTAAAAGCACCGCTCTTGCAGTGCCAAAACAACTCCACCTAACCTATGAACTTCACATACCATCAGCTCTTCTGGCAGCTATCTAGGAAACCTCTTGCCTCACTTCAGGTCCCATGCCCATTGAGCCCAGTGGGATGGAATCAAGCAGCTTGAGCACCCACACAAAACGAACATGGAGCTCCTCACTCAAGGCGTTCAAAACCCCACAGCCAAAGACAAGTTCAGTGCCCAAGCCATTTCCCGCTGCCATGGAAACCAAGTGCTCTGGCAGCACATATGTCTGAAAGTGGATATGACACCTAGGGAAGAGATGGTGGTGGTGAATGGCAACTGCCCGAAGCAGCAGCACAGCTATTCCAATGTCAAAACTACTCCACCTGCCTCATGAACTTCACATACCATCAGCTGTCCTGGCAGCTATCTAGGAAACCCTGTTGGGTCACGTCCGGTCCCATGCCCATTGAGCCCAGTGGGATGGAATCAAGCAGCTTGAGCACCCACAGAAAACGAACAAGGAGCTCCTCACTCAAGGCGCTCAAACCTTTACGGCCAAGGACAAGTTCAGTGCCTAAGCCATTTCCCGCTGCCATGGAAACCAAGTGCTCTGGCAGCACATATGTCTGAAAGTGGATATGAAAGCTTGGGAACTGTGTGTGCTAGTGAATGGCACCTGCCCGAAGCAGCAGCACAGCTATTCCAATGATAAAACAACTCCACCTGTCTCATGAACTTCACATACCATCAGCTGTTCTGGCAGCTATCTAGGAAACCCTGTTGGGTCACTTCCGGTCCCATGCCCATTGAGCCCAGTGGGATGGAATCAAGCAGCTTGAGCACCCACACAAAACGAACATGGAGCACATCACTCAAGGCGTTAAAACCCCACAAGCAAAGACAAGTTCACTGCCTAAGCCATTTACAGCTGCCATGGAAACCAAGTGCTCTGGCAGCACATATGTTTGAAAGTGGATATGACACCTAGGGAACTCAGTTAGGTGGTGAATGGCAACTGGCCGAAGCAGCAGCACAGCTCTTCCAGTGACAAAACAACTCCATCTACCCTATGAACTTCACATACCCTCAGCTCTTCTGGCAGCTATCTAGGAAACCCTGTTGGGTCACTTCCGGTCCCATGCCCATTGAGCCCAGTGGGATGGAATCAAGCAGCTTGAGCACCACACAAAACGAACAAGGAGCTCCTCACTCAAGGCGTTCAAAACCCCACAGCCAAAGACAAGTTCAGTGCCCAAGCCATTTCCCGCTGCCATGGAAACCAAGTGCTCTGGCAGCACATATGTCTGAAAGTGGATACGACACCTAGGGAAGGGAGTTTGGTGGTGAATGGCAACTGCCCGAAGCAGCAGCACAGCTCTTCCAGTGCCAAAACAACTCCTCCTGCCTCATGAACTTCAAATATCATCATCTCTTCTGGCAGCTATCTAGGAAACCCTGTTGGGTCACTTCCGGTCCCATGCCCATTGAGCCCAGTGGGATGGAATCAAGCAGCTTGAGCACCCACACAAAACGAACATGGAGCTTCTCACTCAAGGCACTCAAAACCCCACAGCCAAAGACAAGTTCAGTGCCCAAGCCATTTCCCGCTGCCAATGGAAACCAAGTGCTCTGGCAGCACATATGTCTGAAAGTGGATATGAAAGCTAGAGAAGGGAGTGTGCTGGTGAATGGCAACTGCCCGAAGCAGCAGCACAGCTATTCCAATGCCAAAACAACTCCACCTGCCTCATGAACTTCACATACCATCAGCGCTTCTGGCAGCTATCTAGGAAACCCTGTTGGGTCACTTCCGGTCCCATGCCCATTGAGCCCAGTTGGATGGAATCAAGCAGCTTGAGCACCCACACAAAACGAACATGGAGCTCCTCACTCAAGGCGTTCAAAAGCCCACAGCCAAAGACAAGTTCAGTGCCCAAGCCATTTCCCTCTGCCATGGAAACCAAGTGCTCTGGCAGCACATACGTCTGAAAGTGGATATAACATGTAGGGAAAGGAGTGTGCGGGTGAATGGCAACTGCCCGAAGCAGCAGCAAAGCTCTTCCAGTGACAAAACAACACCACCTACCGTATGAACTTCACATACCATCAGCTCTTCTGGCAGCTATCTAGGAAACTCTGTTGGGTCACTTCCGGTCCCATGCCCATTGAGCCCAGTGGGATGGAATCAAGCAGCTTGAGCACCCACACAAAACTCACATGGAGCTCCTCACTCAAGGCGCTCAAAACCCCACAGCCAAGGACAAGTTCAGTGCCCAAGCCATTTCCTGCTGCCATGGAAACCAAGTGCTCTGGTAGCACATATGTCTGAAAGTGGATATGACATCTAGGGAAGGGAGTGTGGTGGTGAATGGCAACTGCCCGAAGCAGCAGCACAGCTCTTCCAGTGCCAAAACAACTCCACCTGTCTCATGAACTTCACATACCATCAGCTCTTCTGGCAGCTATTTTGGAATTTATTTTGGATCACTTCCGGTTCCATGCCCTTTGAGGACAGTGGGATGGAATCAAGCAGCTTGTGCACCCACACAAAACGAACATGGAGCTCCTCACTCAAGGCACTCAAAACCCCACAGCCAAGGACAAGTTCAGTGCAAAAGACATTTCAAGCTGCCATGGAAACCAAGTGCTCTGGCAGCACATATGTCTGAAAGTGGATATGACACCTAGGGAAGGGAGTGTGGTGGTGAATGGCAACTGCCCAAAGCAGCAGCACAGCTCTTCCAGTGCCAAAACAACTCCATCTGCCCTATGAACTTCACATACCAACAGCTCTTCTGGCAGCTATCTAAGGAAACCCTGTTGGGTCACTTCCGGTCCCATGCCCATTGAGGACAGTGGGATAGATTCAAGCAGCTTGAGCACCCACACAAAACGAATATGGAGCTCCTCACTCAAGGCGTTCAAAACCACACAGCCAAAGACAAGTTCAGTGCCCAAGCCATTTCCCGCTGCCATGGAAACCAAGTGCTCTGGCAGCACATATGTCTGAAAGTGGATATGACACCTAGGGAACTCTGTGTGGTGGTGAATGGCAACTGCCCGAAGCAGCAGCAGCACAGCTCTTCCACTGGTAAAACAACTCCACCTGCCTCATGAACTTCACATACCATCAACTGTCATGGCAACTATTTTGGAATTTATTTAGGATCACTTCCGGTCCCATGCCCATTGAGCCCAGTGGGATGGAATCAAGCAGCTTGAGCACCGATACAAAACGAACATGGAGCTCCTCACTCAAGGCGTTCAAAAGCCCACAGCCAAAGACAAGTTCAGTGCCCAAGCCATTTCCATCTGCCATGGAAACCAAGTGCTCTGGCAGCACATATGTCTGAAAGTGGATATGACACCTAGGGAAGGGAGTGTGTTGGTGAATGGCAACTGCCCGAAGCAGCAGCACAGCTATTCCACTGCCAAAACAACTCCAACTGCCTCATGAACTTCACATACCATCAGCTGTCCTGGCAGCTATCTAGGAAACCCTGTTGGGTCACTTCCGGTCCCATGCACATTGAGCCCAGTGGGATGGAATCAAGCAGCTTGAGCACCCACACAAAACGAACATGGAGTTCCTCACTCAAGGCGACAACACCCCACAGCCAAGGACAAGTTCAGTGCCCAAGCCATTTCCCGCTGCCATGGAAACCAAGTGCTCTGGCAGCACATATGTCTGAAAGTGGATATGACACCTAGGGAAGGGAGTGTGGTGGTGAATGGCACCTGCCCGAAACAGCAGCACAGCTCTTGCATTGCCAAAACAACTCCCCCTGCCCTATGAACTTCATATACCATCAGCTCTTCTGGCAGCTATCTAGGAAGCCCTGTTGGATCACTTCCGGTCCCATGCCCATTGAGCCCAGTGGGATGGCATCAAGCAGCTTGAGCACCCACACAAAACGAACATGGAGCTCCTCACTCAAGGCGCTCAAAACCACACAGCCAAAGACAAGTTCAGTGCCCAAGCCATTTCCCGCTGCCATGGAAACCAAGTGCTCTGGCAGCACATATGTCTGAAAGTGGATATGACACCTAGGGAAGGGAGTGTGGTGGTGAATGGCAACTGCCCGAAGCAGCAGCACAGCTCTTCCACTGCCAAAACAAATCCACCTGCCTCATGAACTTCACATACCATCAGCTGTCCTGGCAGCTATCTAGGAAACCCTGTTGGGTCTCTTCCGGTCCCATGCCCATTGAGCCCAGTGGGTTGGAATCAAGCAGCTTGAGCACCCACACAAAGCCAACATGGAGCTCCTCACTCAAGGCGCTCAAAACTTAACAGCCAAAGACAAGTTCAGTGCCCAAGCCATTTCCCGCTGCCATGGAAACCAAGTGCTCTGGCAGCACATTGTCTGAAAGTGGATATGAAAGCTAGAGACGGGAGTGTGGTGGTGAATGGCAACTGCCCGAAGCAGCAGCACAGCTATTCCAATGCCAAAACAACTCCACCTGCCTCATGAACTTCACATACCATCTGCGCTTCTGGCAGCTATCTAGGAAACCCTGTTGGCTCACTTCCGGTCCCATGCCCATTGAGACCAGTGGGATGGAATCAAGCTGCTTGAGCACCTACACAAAACGAACATGGAGCTCCTCACTCAAGGCGTTCAAAAGCCCACTGCCAAAGACAAGTTCAGTGCCCAAGCCATTTCCCGCTGCCATGGAAACCAAGTGCTCTGGCAGCACATATGTCTGAAAGTGGATATAACGTCTAGGGAAAGGAGTGTGCTGGTGAATGGCAACTGCCCGAAGCAGCAGCACAGCTCTTCCAGTGACAAAACAACTCCACCTACCCTATGAACTTCACATACCATCAGCTCTTCTGGCAGCTATCTAGGAAACCCTGTTGGGTCACGTCCGGTCCCATGCCCATTGAGCCCAGTGGGATGGAATCAAGCAGCTTGAGCACCCACACAAAACGAACATGGAGCTCCTCACTCAAGGCGCTCAAAACCCCACAGCCAAGGACAAGTTCAGTGCCCAAGCCATTTCCTGCTGCCATGGAAACCAAGTGCTCTGGCAGCACATATGTCTGAAAGTGGATATGACACCTAGGGAAGGGAGTGTGCTGGTGAATGGCAAATGGCCGAAGCAACAGCACAGCTCTTGGTGTGCCAAAACAACTACACCTGCCCTATGAACTTCACATACCCTCAGCTCTTCTGGCAGCTATCTAAGAAACCCTGTTGGCTCACTTCCGGTCCCATGCCCATTGAGCCCAGTGGGATGGAATCAAGCAGCTTGAGCACTCACACAAAACTCATATAGAGCTCCTCACTCAAGGCGTTCAAACCCCATAGCCAAAGACAAGTTCAGTGCCCAAGCCATTTCCCGCTGCCATGGAAACCAAGTGCTCTGGCAGCACATATGTCTGAAAGTGGATATGAAAGCTAGAGAAGTGAGAGTGCTGCTGAATGGCAACTGCCCGAAGCAGCAGCACAGCTCTTGCAATGACAAAACAACTCCACCTGCCTCATGAACTTCACATACCATCAACTGTCCTGCAACTATTTTGGAAATTTTTAGGATCACTTCCGGTCCCATGCCCATTGAGCTCAGTGGGATGGAATCAAGCAGCTTGAGCACTCATACAAAACGAACATGGAGCTCCTCACTCAAGGCGCTCAAAACCCCACAGCCACAGACAAGTTCAGTACAAAAGACATTTCCCGCTCCCATGGAAACCAAGTGCTCTGCCAGCACATATGTCTGAAAGTGGATATGACACCTAGGGAAGGGAGTGTGTTGGTGAATGGCAACTGCCCGAAGCAGCAGCACAGCTCTTCCACTGCCAAAACAACTCCAACTGCCTCATGAACTTCACATACCATCAGCTGTCCTGGCAGCTATCTAGGAAACCTCTTGCCTCACTTCCGGTCCCATGCTCATTGAGCCCAGTGGGATGGAATCAAGCAGCTTGAGCACCCACACAAAAGGATCATGGAGCTCCTCACTCAAGGCGATCAAAATTTCCAGCCAAGGACAAGTTCAGTGCCCAAGCCATTTCCCGCTGCCATGGAAACCAAGTGCTCTGGCAGCACATATGTCTGAAAGTGGATATGAAAACTAGAGAAGGGAGTGTGCTGGTGAATGGCAACTGCCCAAAGCAGCAGCACAGCTATTCCAATGCCAAAACAACTCCACCTGCCTCATGAACTTCACATACCATCAGCGCTTCTGGCAGCTATCTAGGAAACCCTGTTGGATCACTTCCGGTCCCATGGCCATTGAGCCCAGTGGGATGGAATCAAGCAGCTTGAGCACCCACACAAAACGAACATGGAGCTCCTCACTCAAGGCGCTCAAATCCCCACAGCCAAAGACAAGTTCAGTGCCCAAGACATTTCCCGCTGCCATGGAAACCAAGTGCTCTGGCAGCACATATGTCTGAAAGTGGATATAACATCTGGGGATGGGAGTGTGCTGGTGAATGGCAACTGCCCGAAGCAGCAGCACAGCTCTTCCAGTGCCAAAACAACTCCATCCACCCTATGAACATCACATACCATCAGCTCTTCTGGCAGCTATCTAGGAAACCCTGTTGGCTCACTTCCGGTCCCATGCCCATTGAGCCCAGTGGGATGGAATCAAGCAGCTTGAGCACCCACACAAAACGAACATGGAGATCCTCACTCAAGGCGCTGAAAACCACACAGCCAAGGACAAGTTCAGTGCCCAAGCCATTTCCCGCTGCCATGGAAACCAAGTGCTCTGGCAGCACATATGTCGGAAAGTGGATATAACATGTAGGGAAAGGAGTGTGCTGGTGAATGGCAACTGCCCGAAGCAGCAGCACAGGTATTCCAATGTCAAAACTACTCCACCTGCCTCATGAACTTCACATACCATCAGCTGTCCTGGCAGCTATCATGGAAACCCTGTTGGGTCACGTCTGGTCCCATGCCCATTGAGCCCAGTGGGATGGAATCAAGCAGCTTGAGCACCCACACAAAACGAACAAGGAGCTCCTCACTCAAGGCGCTCAAAACGTTACGGCCAAGGACAAGTTCAGTGCCTAAGCCATTTCCCGCTGCCATGGAAACCAAGTGCTCTGGCAGCACATATGTCTGAAAGTGGATATAACATCTGGGTAAGGGAGTGTGGTGGTGAATGGCAACTGCCCGAAGCAGCAGCACAGCTATTCCAGTGCCAAAACAACTCCACCTGCCTCATGAACTTCACATACCATCAGCTCTTCTGGCAGCTATCTAGGAAACCATGCTGGGTCACTTCCGGAACCATGCCCATTGAGCCCAGTGGGATGGAATCAAGCAGCTAGAGCACCCACACAAAACTCACATGGAGCTCCTCAATATGGCGCTCAAAACCCCACAGCCAAGGACAAGTTCAGTGCCAAAGCGATTTCCCGCTGCCACGGAAACCAAGTGCTCTGGCAGCACATATGTCTGAAAGTGGATATAACATCTAGGGAAAGGAGTGTGCTGGTGAATGGCAGCTACCCGAAGCAGCAGCACAGCTATTCTAATGCCAAAACAACTCCACCTGCCTCATGAACTTCACATACCATCAGCTCTTCTGGCAGCTATCTAGGAAACCTCTTGCCTCACTTCCGGTCCCATGCCCATTGAGGACAGTGGGATAGATTCAAGCAGCTTGAGCACCCACACAAAACGATCATGGAGCTCCTCACTCAAGGCACTCAAAACCCCACAGCCAAGGACAAGTTCAGTGCCCAATCCATTTCCCGCTGCCATGGAAACCAAGTACTCTGGCAGCACATATGTCTGAAAGTGGATATGACACCTAGCGATGGGAGTGTGCTGCTGAATGGCAACTGCCCGAAGTAAAAGCACCGCTCTTGCAGTGCCAAAACAACTCCACCTACCCTATGAACTTCACATACCATCAGCTCTTCTGGCAGCTATCTAGGAAACCCTGTTGGCTCACTTCCGGTCCCATGCCCATTGAGCCCAGTGGGATGGAATCAAGCAGCTTCAGCACCCACACAAACGAACATGGAGCTCCTCACTCAAGGCGTTCAAAACCCCACAGCCAAAGACAAGTTCAGTGCCCAAGCCATTTCCCGCTGCCATGGAAACCAAGTGCTCTGGCAGCACATATGTCTGAAAGTGGATATGACACCTAGGGAAGAGATGGTGGTGGTGAATGGCAACTGCCCGAAGTAGCAGCACAGCTATTCCAATGTCAAAACTACTCCACCTGCCTCATGAACTTCACATACCATCAGCTGTCCTGGCAGCTATCTAGGAAACCCTGTTGGGTCACGTCCGGTCCCATGCCCATTGAGTCCAGTGGGATGCAATCAAGCAGCTTGAGCACCCACACAAAACGAACAAGGAGCTCCTCACTCAAGGCGCTCAAACCTTTGCGGCCAAGGACAAGTTCAGTGCCTAAGCCATTTCCCGCTGCCATGGAAACCAAGTGCTCTGGCAGCACATATGTCTGAAAGTGGATATGACATCTAGGGAACTGTGTGTGCTAGTGAATGGCAACTGCCCGAAGCAGCAGCACAGCTATTCCAATGCCAAAACAACTCCACCTGTCTCATGAACTTCACATACCATCAGCTGTTCTGGCAGCTATCTAGGAAACCCTGTTTGGTCACTTCCGGTCCCATGCCCATTGAGCCCAGTGGGATGGAATCAAGCAGCTTGAGCACCCACACAAAACGAACATGGAGCACATCACACAAGGCGTTCAAAACCCCACAGCCAAAGACAAGTTCACTGCCTAAGCCATTTCCAGCTGCCATGGAAACCAAGTGCTCTGCCAGCACATATGTCTGAAAGTGGATATGACACCTAGGGAAGGGAGTGTGCTGGTGAATGGCAACTGCCCAAAGCAGCAGCACAGCTCTTCCACTGCCAAAACAACTCCAACTGCCTCATGAACTTCACATACCATCAGCTCTTCTGACAGCTATCTAGGAAACCCTGTTGGGTCACTTCCGGTCCCATGCCCATTGAGCCCAGTGGGATGGAATCAAGCAGCTTGAGCACCCACACAAAACGAACATGGAGCTCCTCACTCAAGGCGCTCAAAACCACAAGGCCAAGGACAAGTTCAGTGCCCAAGCCATTTCCCGCTGCCATGGAAACCAAGTGCTCTGGCAGCACATATGTCTGAAAGTGGATATGACACCTAGGGAAGGGAGTGTGGTGGTGAATGGCAACTGCCCGAAGCAGCAGCACAGCTCTTCCACTGCCAAAACAAATCCACCTGCCTCATGAACTTCACATACCATCAGCTGTCCTGGCAGCTATCTAGGAAACCCTGTTGGGTCTCTTCCGGTCCCATGCCCATTGAGCCCAGTGGGTTGGAATCAAGCAGCTTGAGCACCCACACAAAGCCAACATGGAGCTCCTCACTCAAGGCGCTCAAAACTTAACAGCCAAAGACAAGTTCAGTGCCCAAGCCATTTCCCGCTGCCATGGAAACCAAGTGCTCTGGCAGCACATTGTCTGAAAGTGGATATGAAAGCTAGAGACGGGAGTGTGGTGGTGAATGGCAACTGCCCGAAGCAGCAGCACAGCTATTCCAATGCCAAAACAACTCCACCTGCCTCATGAACTTCACATACCATCTGCGCTTCTGGCAGCTATCTAGGAAACCCTGTTGGCTCACTTCCGGTCCCATGCCCATTGAGACCAGTGGGATGGAATCAAGCTGCTTGAGCACCTACACAAAACGAACATGGAGCTCCTCACTCAAGGCGTTCAAAAGCCCACTGCCAAAGACAAGTTCAGTGCCCAAGCCATTTCCCGCTGCCATGGAAACCAAGTGCTCTGGCAGCACATATGTCTGAAAGTGGATATAACGTCTAGGGAAAGGAGTGTGCTGGTGAATGGCAACTGCCCGAAGCAGCAGCACAGCTCTTCCAGTGACAAAACAACTCCACCTACCCTATGAACTTCACATACCATCAGCTCTTCTGGCAGCTATCTAGGAAACCCTGTTGGGTCACGTCCGGTCCCATGCCCATTGAGCCCAGTGGGATGGAATCAAGCAGCTTGAGCACCCACACAAAACGAACATGGAGCTCCTCACTCAAGGCGCTCAAAACCCCACAGCCAAGGACAAGTTCAGTGCCCAAGCCATTTCCTGCTGCCATGGAAACCAAGTGCTCTGGCAGCACATATGTCTGAAAGTGGATATGACACCTAGGGAAGGGAGTGTGCTGGTGAATGGCAAATGGCCGAAGCAACAGCACAGCTCTTGGTGTGCCAAAACAACTACACCTGCCCTATGAACTTCACATACCCTCAGCTCTTCTGGCAGCTATCTAAGAAACCCTGTTGGCTCACTTCCGGTCCCATGCCCATTGAGCCCAGTGGGATGGAATCAAGCAGCTTGAGCACTCACACAAAACTCATATAGAGCTCCTCACTCAAGGCGTTCAAACCCCATAGCCAAAGACAAGTTCAGTGCCCAAGCCATTTCCCGCTGCCATGGAAACCAAGTGCTCTGGCAGCACATATGTCTGAAAGTGGATATGAAAGCTAGAGAAGTGAGAGTGCTGCTGAATGGCAACTGCCCGAAGCAGCAGCACAGCTCTTGCAATGACAAAACAACTCCACCTGCCTCATGAACTTCACATACCATCAACTGTCCTGGCAACTATTTTGGAAATTTTTAGGATCACTTCCGGTCCCATGCCCATTGAGCTCAGTGGGATGGAATCAAGCAGCTTGAGCACTCATACAAAACGAACATGGAGCTCCTCACTCAAGGCGCTCAAAACCCCACAGCCACAGACAAGTTCAGTACAAAAGACATTTCCCGCTCCCATGGAAACCAAGTGCTCTGCCAGCACATATGTCTGAAAGTGGATATGACACCTAGGGAAGGGAGTGTGTTGGTGAATGGCAACTGCCCGAAGCAGCAGCACAGCTCTTCCACTGCCAAAACAACTCCAACTGCCTCATGAACTTCACATACCATCAGCTGTCCTGGCAGCTATCTAGGAAACCTCTTGCCTCACTTCCGGTCCCATGCTCATTGAGCCCAGTGGGATGGAATCAAGCAGCTTGAGCACCCACACAAAAGGATCATGGAGCTCCTCACTCAAGGCGATCAAAATTTCCAGCCAAGGACAAGTTCAGTGCCCAAGCCATTTCCCGCTGCCATGGAAACCAAGTGCTCTGGCAGCACATATGTCTGAAAGTGGATATGAAAACTAGAGAAGGGAGTGTGCTGGTGAATGGCAACTGCCCAAAGCAGCAGCACAGCTATTCCAATGCCAAAACAACTCCACCTGCCTCATGAACTTCACATACCATCAGCGCTTCTGGCAGCTATCTAGGAAACCCTGTTGGATCACTTCCGGTCCCATGGCCATTGAGCCCAGTGGGATGGAATCAAGCAGCTTGAGCACCCACACAAAACGAACATGGAGCTCCTCACTCAAGGCGCTCAAATCCCCACAGCCAAAGACAAGTTCAGTGCCCAAGACATTTCCCGCTGCCATGGAAACCAAGTGCTCTGGCAGCACATATGTCTGAAAGTGGATATGACATCTAGGGAACTGTGTGTGCTAGTGAATGGCAACTGCCCGAAGCAGCAGCACAGCTATTCCAATGCCAAAACAACTCCACCTGTCTCATGAACTTCACATACCATCAGCTGTTCTGGCAGCTATCTAGGAAACCCTGTTTGGTGTCTTCCGGTCCCATGCCCATTGAGCCCAGTGGGATGGAATCAAGCAGCTTGAGCACCCACACAAAACGAACATGGAGCACATCACACAAGGCGTTCAAAACCCCACAGCCAAAGACAAGTTCACTGCCTAAGCCATTTCCAGCTGCCATGGAAACCAAGTGCTCTGCCAGCACATATGTCTGAAAGTGGATATGACACCTAGGGAAGGGAGTGTGCTGGTGAATGGCAACTGCCCAAAGCAGCAGCACAGCTCTTCCACTGCCAAAACAACTCCAACTGCCTCATGAACTTCACATACCATCAGCTCTTCTGACAGCTATCTAGGAAACCCTGTTGGGTCACTTCCGGTCCCATGCCCATTGAGCCCAGTGGGATGGAATCAAGCAGCTTGAGCACCCACACAAAACGAACATGGAGCTCCTCACTCAAGGCGCTCAAAACCACAAGGCCAAGGACAAGTTCAGTGCCCAAGCCATTTCCCGCTGCCATGGAAACCAAGTGCTCTGGCAGCACATATGTCTGAAAGTGGATATGACACCTAGGGAAGGGAGTGTGGTGGTGAATGGCAACTGCCCGAAGCAGCAGCACAGCTCTTCCACTGCCAAAACAAATCCACCTGCCTCATGAACTTCACATACCATCAGCTGTCCTGGCAGCTATCTAGGAAACCCTGTTGGGTCTCTTCCGGTCCCATGCCCATTGAGCCCAGTGGGTTGGAATCAAGCAGCTTGAGCACCCACACAAAGCCAACATGGAGCTCCTCACTCAAGGCGCTCAAAACTTAACAGCCAAAGACAAGTTCAGTGCCCAAGCCATTTCCCGCTGCCATGGAAACCAAGTGCTCTGGCAGCACATTGTCTGAAAGTGGATATGAAAGCTAGAGACGGGAGTGTGGTGGTGAATGGCAACTGCCCGAAGCAGCAGCACAGCTATTCCAATGCCAAAACAACTCCACCTGCCTCATGAACTTCACATACCATCTGCGCTTCTGGCAGCTATCTAGGAAACCCTGTTGGCTCACTTCCGGTCCCATGCCCATTGAGACCAGTGGGATGGAATCAAGCTGCTTGAGCACCTACACAAAACGAACATGGAGCTCCTCACTCAAGGCGTTCAAAAGCCCACTGCCAAAGACAAGTTCAGTGCCCAAGCCATTTCCCGCTGCCATGGAAACCAAGTGCTCTGGCAGCACATATGTCTGAAAGTGGATATAACGTCTAGGGAAAGGAGTGTGCTGGTGAATGGCAACTGCCCGAAGCAGCAGCACAGCTCTTCCAGTGACAAAACAACTCCACCTACCCTATGAACTTCACATACCATCAGCTCTTCTGGCAGCTATCTAGGAAACCCTGTTGGGTCACGTCCGGTCCCATGCCCATTGAGCCCAGTGGGATGGAATCAAGCAGCTTGAGCACCCACACAAAACGAACATGGAGCTCCTCACTCAAGGCGCTCAAAACCCCACAGCCAAGGACAAGTTCAGTGCCCAAGCCATTTCCTGCTGCCATGGAAACCAAGTGCTCTGGCAGCACATATGTCTGAAAGTGGATATGACACCTAGGGAAGGGAGTGTGCTGGTGAATGGCAAATGGCCGAAGCAACAGCACAGCTCTTGGTGTGCCAAAACAACTACACCTGCCCTATGAACTTCACATACCCTCAGCTCTTCTGGCAGCTATCTAAGAAACCCTGTTGGCTCACTTCCGGTCCCATGCCCATTGAGCCCAGTGGGATGGAATCAAGCAGCTTGAGCACTCACACAAAACTCATATAGAGCTCCTCACTCAAGGCGTTCAAACCCCATAGCCAAAGACAAGTTCAGTGCCCAAGCCATTTCCCGCTGCCATGGAAACCAAGTGCTCTGGCAGCACATATGTCTGAAAGTGGATATGAAAGCTAGAGAAGTGAGAGTGCTGCTGAATGGCAACTGCCCGAAGCAGCAGCACAGCTCTTGCAATGACAAAACAACTCCACCTGCCTCATGAACTTCACATACCATCAACTGTCCTGGCAACTATTTTGGAAATTTTTAGGATCACTTCCGGTCCCATGCCCATTGAGCTCAGTGGGATGGAATCAAGCAGCTTGAGCACTCATACAAAACGAACATGGAGCTCCTCACTCAAGGCGCTCAAAACCCCACAGCCACAGACAAGTTCAGTACAAAAGACATTTCCCGCTCCCATGGAAACCAAGTGCTCTGCCAGCACATATGTCTGAAAGTGGATATGACACCTAGGGAAGGGAGTGTGTTGGTGAATGGCAACTGCCCGAAGCAGCAGCACAGCTCTTCCACTGCCAAAACAACTCCAACTGCCTCATGAACTTCACATACCATCAGCTGTCCTGGCAGCTATCTAGGAAACCTCTTGCCTCACTTCCGGTCCCATGCTCATTGAGCCCAGTGGGATGGAATCAAGCAGCTTGAGCACCCACACAAAAGGATCATGGAGCTCCTCACTCAAGGCGATCAAAATTTCCAGCCAAGGACAAGTTCAGTGCCCAAGCCATTTCCCGCTGCCATGGAAACCAAGTGCTCTGGCAGCACATATGTCTGAAAGTGGATATGAAAACTAGAGAAGGGAGTGTGCTGGTGAATGGCAACTGCCCAAAGCAGCAGCACAGCTATTCCAATGCCAAAACAACTCCACCTGCCTCATGAACTTCACATACCATCAGCGCTTCTGGCAGCTATCTAGGAAACCCTGTTGGATCACTTCCGGTCCCATGGCCATTGAGCCCAGTGGGATGGAATCAAGCAGCTTGAGCACCCACACAAAACGAACATGGAGCTCCTCACTCAAGGCGCTCAAATCCCCACAGCCAAAGACAAGTTCAGTGCCCAAGACATTTCCCGCTGCCATGGAAACCAAGTGCTCTGGCAGCACATATGTCTGAAAGTGGATATAACATCTGGGGATGGGAGTGTGCTGGTGAATGGCAACTGCCCGAAGCAGCAGCACAGCTCTTCCAGTGCCAAAACAACTCCATCCACCCTATGAACATCACATACCATCAGCTCTTCTGGCAGCTATCTAGGAAACCCTGTTGGCTCACTTCCGGTCCCATGCCCATTGAGCCCAGTGGGATGGAATCAAGCAGCTTGAGCACCCACACAAAACGAACATGGAGATCCTCACTCAAGGCGCTGAAAACCACACAGCCAAGGACAAGTTCAGTGCCCAAGCCATTTCCCGCTGCCATGGAAACCAAGTGCTCTGGCAGCACATATGTCGGAAAGTGGATATAACATGTAGGGAAAGGAGTGTGCTGGTGAATGGCAACTGCCCGAAGCAGCAGCACAGGTATTCCAATGTCAAAACTACTCCACCTGCCTCATGAACTTCACATACCATCAGCTGTCCTGGCAGCTATCATGGAAACCCTGTTGGGTCACGTCTGGTCCCATGCCCATTGAGCCCAGTGGGATGGAATCAAGCAGCTTGAGCACCCACACAAAACGAACAAGGAGCTCCTCACTCAAGGCGCTCAAAACGTTACGGCCAAGGACAAGTTCAGTGCCTAAGCCATTTCCCGCTGCCATGGAAACCAAGTGCTCTGGCAGCACATATGTCTGAAAGTGGATATAACATCTGGGTAAGGGAGTGTGGTGGTGAATGGCAACTGCCCGAAGCAGCAGCACAGCTATTCCAGTGCCAAAACAACTCCACCTGCCTCATGAACTTCACATACCATCAGCTCTTCTGGCAGCTATCTAGGAAACCATGCTGGGTCACTTCCGGAACCATGCCCATTGAGCCCAGTGGGATGGAATCAAGCAGCTAGAGCACCCACACAAAACTCACATGGAGCTCCTCAATATGGCGCTCAAAACCCCACAGCCAAGGACAAGTTCAGTGCCAAAGCGATTTCCCGCTGCCACGGAAACCAAGTGCTCTGGCAGCACATATGTCTGAAAGTGGATATAACATCTAGGGAAAGGAGTGTGCTGGTGAATGGCAGCTACCCGAAGCAGCAGCACAGCTATTCTAATGCCAAAACAACTCCACCTGCCTCATGAACTTCACATACCATCAGCTCTTCTGGCAGCTATCTAGGAAACCTCTTGCCTCACTTCCGGTCCCATGCCCATTGAGGACAGTGGGATAGATTCAAGCAGCTTGAGCACCCACACAAAACGATCATGGAGCTCCTCACTCAAGGCACTCAAAACCCCACAGCCAAGGACAAGTTCAGTGCCCAATCCATTTCCCGCTGCCATGGAAACCAAGTACTCTGGCAGCACATATGTCTGAAAGTGGATATGACACCTAGCGATGGGAGTGTGCTGCTGAATGGCAACTGCCCGAAGTAAAAGCACCGCTCTTGCAGTGCCAAAACAACTCCACCTACCCTATGAACTTCACATACCATCAGCTCTTCTGGCAGCTATCTAGGAAACCCTGTTGGCTCACTTCCGGTCCCATGCCCATTGAGCCCAGTGGGATGGAATCAAGCAGCTTCAGCACCCACACAAACGAACATGGAGCTCCTCACTCAAGGCGTTCAAAACCCCACAGCCAAAGACAAGTTCAGTGCCCAAGCCATTTCCCGCTGCCATGGAAACCAAGTGCTCTGGCAGCACATATGTCTGAAAGTGGATATGACACCTAGGGAAGAGATGGTGGTGGTGAATGGCAACTGCCCGAAGTAGCAGCACAGCTATTCCAATGTCAAAACTACTCCACCTGCCTCATGAACTTCACATACCATCAGCTGTCCTGGCAGCTATCTAGGAAACCCTGTTGGGTCACGTCCGGTCCCATGCCCATTGAGTCCAGTGGGATGCAATCAAGCAGCTTGAGCACCCACACAAAACGAACAAGGAGCTCCTCACTCAAGGCGCTCAAACCTTTGCGGCCAAGGACAAGTTCAGTGCCTAAGCCATTTCCCGCTGCCATGGAAACCAAGTGCTCTGGCAGCACATATGTCTGAAAGTGGATATGAAAGCTTGGGAACTGTGTGTGCTAGTGAATGGCAACTGCCCGAAGCAGCAGCACAGCTATTCCAATGCCAAAACAACTCCACCTGTCTCATGAACTTCACATACCATCAGCTGTTCTGGCAGCTATCTAGGAAACCCTGTTTGGTCACTTCCGGTCCCATGCCCATTGAGCCCAGTGGGATGGAATCAAGCAGCTTGAGCACCCACACAAAACGATCATGGAGCACATCACACAAGGCGTTCAAAACCCCACAGCCAAAGACAAGTTCACTGCCTAAGCCATTTCCAGCTGCCATGGAAACCAAGTGCTCTGCCAGCACATATGTCTGAAAGTGGATATGACACCTAGGGAAGGGAGTGTGGTGGTGAATGGCAACTGCCCAAAGCAGCAGCACAGCTCTTCCACTGCCAAAACAACTCCAACTGCCTCATGAACTTCACATACCATCAGCTCTTCTGACAGCTATCTAGGAAACCCTGTTGGGTCACTTCCGGTCCCATGCCCATTGAGCCCAGTGGGATGGAATCAAGCAGCTTGAGCACCCACACAAAACGAACATGGAGCTCCTCACTCAAGGCGCTCAAAACCACAAGGCCAAGGACAAGTTCAGTGCCCAAGCCATTTCCCGCTGCCATGGAAACCAAGTGCTCTGGCAGCACATATGTCTGAAAGTGGATATGAAACCTAGGGAAGTGAGTGTGGTGGTGAATGGCAACTGCCCAAAGCAGCAGCACAGCTGTTCCAGTGCCAAAACAACTCCATCTGCCGTATGAACTTCACATACCATCAGCTCTTCTGGCAGCTATCTAGGAAACCCTGTTGGGTCACTTCCGGTTCCATGCCCATTGAGGACAGTGGGATGGATTCAAGCAGCTTGAGCACCCGCACAAAACGAACATGGAGCTCCTCACTCAAGGCGCTCAAACTTAACAGCCAAAGACAAGTTCAGTACCCAAGCCATTTCCCGCTCCCATGGAAACCAAGTGCTCTGGCAGCACATATGTCTGAAAGTGGATATGACACCTAGGGAAGAGATGGTGGTAGTGAATGGCAACTGCCCGAAGCAGCAGCACAGCTCTTCCAGTGCCAAAACTACTCCACCTGCCTCATGAACTTCACATACCATCAGCTGTCCTGGCAGCTATCATGGAAACCCTGTTGGGTCACGTCTGGTCCCATGCCCATTGAGCCCAGTGGGATGGAATCAAGCAGCTTGAGCACCCACACAAAACGAACAAGGAGCTCCTCACTCAAGGCGCTCAAAACGTTACGGCCAAGGACAAGTTCAGTGCCTAAGCCATTTCCCGCTGCCATGGAAACCAAGTGCTCTGGCAGCACATATGTCTGAAAGTGGATATAACATCTGGGTAAGGGAGTGTGGTGGTGAATGGCAACTGCCCGAAGCAGCAGCACAGCTATTCCATTGCCAAAACAACTCCACCTGCCTCATGAACTTCACATACCATCAGCTCTTCTGGCAGCTATCTAGGAAACAATGTTGGGTCACTTCCGGAACCATGCCCATTGAGCCCAGTAGGATGGAATCAAGCAGCTAGAGCACCCACACAAAACTCACATGGAGCTCCTCAGTATGGCGCTCAAAACCCCTCAGCCAAAGACAAGTTCAGTGCCCAAGCGATTTCCCTCTGCCACGGAAACCAAGTGCTCTGGCAGCACATATGTCTGAAAGTGGATATAACATCTAGAGAAAGGAGTGTGCTGGTGAATGGCAGCTACCCGAAGCAGCAGCACAGGTATTCTAATGCCAAAACAACTCCACCTGCCTCATGAACTTCACATACCATCAGCTCTTCTGGCAGCTATCTAGGAAACCCTGTTGGGTCACTTCCCGTCCCATGCCCATTGAGCCCAGTGGGATGGAATCAAGCAGCTTGAGCACCCACACAAAACGATCATGGAGCTCCTCACTCAAGGCACTCAAAACCCCACAGCCAAGGACAAGTTCAGTGCCCAAGACATTTCCCGCTGCCATGGAAACCAAGTGCTCTGGCAGCACATATGTCTGAAAGTGGATATGACACCTAGCGATGGGAGTGTGCTGCTGAATGGCAACTGCCCGAAGTAAAAGCACCGCTCTTGCAGTGCCAAAACAACTCCACCTAACCTATGAACTTCACATACCATCAGCTCTTCTGGCAGCTATCTAGGAAACCTCTTGCCTCACTTCAGGTCCCATGCCCATTGAGCCCAGTGGGATGGAATCAAGCAGCTTGAGCACCCACACAAAACGAACATGGAGCTCCTCACTCAAGGCGTTCAAAACCCCACAGCCAAAGACAAGTTCAGTGCCCAAGCCATTTCCCGCTGCCATGGAAACCAAGTGCTCTGGCAGCACATATGTCTGAAAGTGGATATGACACCTAGGGAAGAGATGGTGGTGGTGAATGGCAACTGCCCGAAGCAGCAGCACAGCTATTCCAATGTCAAAACTACTCCACCTGCCTCATGAACTTCACATACCATCAGCTGTCCTGGCAGCTATCTAGGAAACCCTGTTGGGTCACGTCCGGTCCCATGCCCATTGAGCCCAGTGGGATGGAATCAAGCAGTTTGAGCACCCACACAAAACGAACAAGGAGCTCCTCACTCAAGGCGCTCAAACTTTTACGGCCAAGGACAAGTTCAGTGCCTAAGCCATTTCCCGCTGCCATGGAAACCAAGTGCTCTGGCAGCACATATGTCTGAAAGTGGATATGAAAGCTTGGGAACTGTGTGTGCTAGTGAATGGCACCTGCCCGAAGCAGCAGCACAGCTATTCCAATGATAAAACAACTCCACCTGTCTCATGAACTTCACATACCATCAGCTGTTCTGGCAGCTATCTAGGAAACCCTGTTGGGTCACTTCCGGTCCCATGCCCATTGAGCCCAGTGGGATGGAATCAAGCAGCTTGAGCACCCACACAAAACGAACATGGAGCACATCACTCAAGGCGTTAAAACCCCACAAGCAAAGACAAGTTCACTGCCTAAGCCATTTACAGCTGCCATGGAAACCAAGTGCTCTGGCAGCACATATGTTTGAAAGTGGATATGACACCTAGGGAACTCAGTTAGGTGGTGAATGGCAACTGGCCGAAGCAGCAGCACAGCTCTTCCAGTGACAAAACAACTCCATCTACCCTATGAACTTCACATACCCTCAGCTCTTCTGGCAGCTATCTAGGAAACCCTGTTGGGTCACTTCCGGTCCCATGCCCATTGAGCCCAGTGGGATGGAATCAAGCAGCTTGAGCACCACACAAAACTCATATGGAGCTCCTCACTCAAGGCGTTCAAAACCCCACAGCCAAAGACAAGTTCAGTGCCCAAGCCATTTCCCGCTGCCATGGAAACCAAGTGCTCTGGCAGCACATATGTCTGAAAGTGGATACGACACCTAGGGAAGGGAGTTTGGTGGTGAATGGCAACTGCCCGAAGCAGCAGCACAGCTCTTCCAGTGCCAAAACAACTCCTCCTGCCTCATGAACTTCAAATATCATCATCTCTTCTGGCAGCTATCTAGGAAACCCTGTTGGGTCACTTCCGGTCCCATGCCCATTGAGCCCAGTGGGATGGAATCAAGCAGCTTGAGCACCCACACAAAACGAACATGGAGCTCCTCACTCAAGGCACTCAAAACCCCACAGCCAAAGACAAGTTCAGTGCCCAAGCCATTTCCCGCTGCCATGGAAACCAAGTGCTCTGGCAGCACATATGTCTGAAAGTGGATATGAAAGCTAGAGAAGGGAGTGTGCTGGTGAATGGCAACTGCCCGAAGCAGCAGCACAGCTATTCCAATGCCAAAACAACTCCACCTGCCTCATGAACTTCACATACCATCAGCGCTTCTGGCAGCTATCTAGGAAACCCTGTTGGGTCACTTCCGGTCCCATGCTCATTGAGCCCAGTGGGATGGAATCAAGCAGCTTGAGCACCCACACAAAACGAACATGGAGCTCCTCACTCAAGGCTTTCAAAAGCCCACAGCCAAAGACAAGTTCAGTGCCCAAGCCATTTCCCTCTGCCATGGAAACCAAGTGCTCTGGCAGCACATACGTCTGAAAGTGGATATAACATGTAGGGAAAGGAGTGTGCTGGTGAATGGCAACTGCCCGAAGCAGCAGCAAAGCTCTTCCAGTGACAAAACAACACCACCTACCGTATGAACTTCACATACCATCAGCTCTTCTGGCAGCTATCTAGGAAACTCTGTTGGGTCACTTCCGGTCCCATGCCCATTGAGCCCAGTGGGATGGAATCAAGCAGCTTGAGCACCCACACAAAACTCACATGGAGCTCCTCACTCAAGGCGCTCAAAACCCCACAGCCAAAGACAAGTTCAGTGCCCAAGCCATTTCCTGCTGCCATGGAAACCAAGTGCTCTGGTAGCACATATGTCTGAAAGTGGATATGACATCTAGGGAAGGGAGTGTGGTGGTGAATGGCAACTGCCCGAAGCAGCAGCACAGCTCTTCCAGTGCCAAAACAACTCCACCTGCCTCATGAACTTCACATACCATCAGCTCTTCTGGCAGCTATTTTGGAATTTATTTTGGATCACTTCCGGTTCCATGCCCTTTGAGGACAGTGGGATGGAATCAAGCAGCTTGTGCACCCACACAAAACGAACATGGAGCTCCTCACTCAAGGCACTCAAAACCCCACAGCCAAGGACAAGTTCAGTGCAAAAGACATTTCAAGCTGCCATGGAAACCAAGTGCTCTGGCAGCACATATGTCTGAAAGTGGATATGACACCTAGGGAAGGGAGTGTGGTGGTGAATGGCAACTGCCCAAAGCAGCAGCACAGCTCTTCCAGTGCCAAAACAACTCCATCTGCCCTATGAACTTCACATACCAACAGCTCTTCTGGCAGCTATCTAAGGAAACCCTGTTGGGTCACTTCCGGTCCCATGCCCATTGAGGACAGTGGGATAGATTCAAGCAGCTTGAGCACCCACACAAAACGAATATGGAGCTGCTCACTCAAGGCGTTCAAAACCACACAGCCAAAGACAAGTTCAGTGCCCAAGCCATTTCCCGCTGCCATGGAAACCAAGTGCTCTGGCAGCACATATGTCTGAAAGTGGATATGACACCTAGGGAACTCTGTGTGGTGGTGAATGGCAACTGCCCGAAGCAGCAGCAGCACAGCTCTTCCACTGGTAAAACAACTCCACCTGCCTCATGAACTTCACATACCATCAACTGTCATGGCAACTATTTTGGAATTTATTTAGGATCACTTCCGGTCCCATGCCCATTGAGCCCAGTGGGATGGAATCAAGCAGCTTGAGCACCGATACAAAACGAACATGGAGCTCCTCACTCAAGGCGTTCAAAAGCCCACAGCCAAAGACAAGTTCAGTGCCCAAGCCATTTCCATCTGCCATGGAAACCAAGTGCTCTGGCAGCACATATGTCTGAAAGTGGATATGACACCTAGGGAAGGGAGTGTGTTGGTGAATGGCAACTGCCCGAAGCAGCAGCACAGCTATTCCACTGCCAAAACAACTCCAACTGCCTCATGAACTTCACATACCATCAGCTGTCCCGGCAGCTATCTAGGAAACCTCTTGCCTCACTTCCGGTCCCATGCTCATTGAGCCCAGTGGGATGGAATCAAGCAGCTTGAGCACCCACACAAAACGAACATGGAGCTCCTCACTCAAGGCGCTCAAAATTTCCAGCCAAGGACAAGTTCAGTGCCCAAGCCATTTCCCGCTGCCATGGAAACCAAGTGCTCTGGCAGCACATATGTCTGAAAGTGGATATGAAAGCTAGAGAAGGGAGTGTGCTGGTGAATGGCAACTGCCCAAAGCAGCAGCACAGCTATTCCAATGCCAAAACAACTCCACCTGCCTCATGAACTTCACATACCATCAGCGCTTCTGGCAGCTATCTAGGAAACCCTGTTTTGTCACTTCCGGTCCCATGCCCATTGAGCCCAGTGGGATGGAATCAAGCAGCTTGAGCACCCACACAAAATGAACATGGAGCTCCTCACTCAAGGCGCTCAAAAGTTAACAGCCAAGGACAAGTTCAGTGCCCAAGACATTTCCCGCTGCCATGGAAATCAAGTGCTCTGGCAGCACATATGTCTGAAAGTGGATATAACATCTGGGTAAGGGAGTGTGGTGGTGAATGGCAACTGGCCGAAGCAGCAGCACAGCTCTTCCAGTGCCAAAACAACTCGAACTGCCCTATGAACTTCACATACCATCATCTCTTCTGGCAGCTATCTAGGAAACCCTGTTGGGTCACTTCCGGTTCCATGCCCATTGAGGACAGTGGGATGCATTCAAGCAGCTTGAGCACCCACACAAAACGAACAGGGAGCTCCTCACTCAAGGCGTTCAAAACCCCACAGCCAAAGACAAGTTCACTGCCTAAGCCATTTCCCGCTGCCATGGAAACCAAGTGCTCTGGCAGCACATATGTCTGAATGTGGATATGACACCTAGGGAAGGGAGTGTGCTGGTGAATGGCAACTGGCCGAAGCAACAGCACAGCTCTTGCAGTGCCAAAACAACTCCACCTGTCCTATGAACTTCACATACCATCAGCTCTTCGGGCAGCTATCTAGGAAACCCAGTTGGGTCACTTCCGGTCCCATGCCCATTGAGCCCAGTGGGATGGAATCAAGCAGCTTGAGCACCAACAGAAAACGAACATGGAGCTCCTCACTCAAGGCGTTCAAACCCCATAGCCAAAGACAAGTTCAATGCCCAAGCCATTTCCCGCTGCCATGGAAGCCAAGTGCTCTGGCAGCACATATGTCTGAAAGTGGATATGACACCTAGGGAAGGGAGTGTGGGGGTGAATGGCACCTGCCCGAAGCAGCAGCACAGCTCTTCCAGTGCCAAAACAACTCCACCTGCGTCATGAACTTCACATACCATCATCTCTTCTGGCAGCTATCTAGGAAACCCTGTTGGCTCACTTCCGGTCCCATGCCCATTGAGCCCAGTGGGATGGAATCAAGCAGCTTGAGCACCCACACAAAACGAACATGGAGCTCCTCACTCAACGTGTTCAAAACCCCACAGCCAAAGACAAGTTCAGTGCCCAAGCGATTTCCCGCGGCCATGGAAACCAAGTGCTCTGGCAGCACATATGTCTGAAAGTGGATATGAAAGCTAGAGAAGTGAGAGTGCTGCTGAATAGCAACTGCCCGAAGCAGCAGCACAGCTCTTGCAATGAAAAACAACTCCACCTGCCTCATGAACTTCACATACCATCAACTGTCCTGGCAACTATTTTGGAATTTATTTAGGATCACTTCCGGTCCCATGCCCATTGAGCCCAGTGGGATGGAATCAAGCAGCTTGAGCACCGATACAAAACGAACATGGAGCTCCTCACTCAAGGCGCTCAAAACCCCACAGCCAAAGACAAGTTCAGTGCCTAAGCCATTTCCCGCTGCCATGGAAACCAAGTGCTCTGGCAGCACATATGTCTGAAAGTGGATATAACATCTGGGTAAGGGAGTGTGGTGGTGAATGGCAACTGCCCGAAGCAGCAGCACAGCTCTTCCACTGCCAAAACAACTCCAGCTGCCTCATGAACTTCACATATCATCAGCTGTCCTGGCAGCTATCTAGGAAACCCTGTTGGGTCACTTTCTGAACCATGCCCATTGAGCCCAGTGGGATGGAATCAAGCAGCTAGAGCACCCACACAAAACTCACATGGAGCTCCTCAATAAGGTGCTCAAAACCACACAGCCAAAGACAAGTTCAGTGCCAAAGCGATTTCCCGCTGCCACGGAAACCAAGTGCTCTGGCAGCACATATGTCTGAAAGTGGATATAACATCTAGGGAAAGGAGTGTGCTGGTGAATGGCAGCTACCCGAAGCAGCAGCACAGCTATGCTAAGGATAAAACAACTCCACCTGCCTCATGAACTTCACATACCATCAGCTGCCCTGGCAGCTAGCCAGGAAACCCTGTTGGGTCACTTCTGGTCCCATCCACATTGAGCCCAGTAGGATGGAATCAAGCAGCTTGAGCACCCACACAAAACGAACATGAAGCTCCTCAATCAAGGCGCTCAAAACCCCACAGCCAAGGAGAAGTTCAGTTTCCAAGCCATTTCCCGCTGCCATGGAAACCAAGTGCTCTGGCAGCACATATGTCTGAAAGTGGATATGACACCTAGGGAACTCTGTTTGCTGGTGAATGGCAACTGCCCAAAGCAGCAGCGCAGCTCTTGCAGTGCCAAAACAACAACACCTACCTCATGAACTTCACATACCATCAGCTGTCCTGGCAGCTATCTAGGAAACCCTGTTGGGTCTCTTCCCGTCCCATGCCCATTGTGCCCAGTGGGATGGATTAAAGCAGCTTGAGCACCCACACAAACGAAGATGGAGCTCCTCACTCAAGGCGCTCAAAACCCCACAGCCAAAGACTAGAACAAGTTCAGTGCAAAAGCCATTTCCCGCTGCCATGGAAACCAAGTGCTCTGGCAGCACATATGTCTGAAAGTGGATATGACATCAAGGGAAGGGATTGTGGTGGTGAATGGCAACTGCCCGAAGCAGCAGCACAGCTCTTCCACTGCCAAAACAACTCCAACTGCCTCATGAACTTCACATACCATCAGCTGTCCTGGCAGCTATCATGGAAACCTCTTGCCTCACTTCCGGTCCCATGCTCATTGAGCCCAGTGGGATGGAATCAAGCAGCTTGAGCACCCGCACAAAAGGATCATGGAGCTCCTCACTCAAGGCGCTCAAAATTTCCAGCCAAGGACAAGTTCAGTGCCCAAGCCATTTCCCGCTGCCATGGAAACCAAGTGCTCTGGCAGCACATATGTCTGAAAGTGGATATGACACCTAGGGAAGGGAGTGTGGTGGTGAATGGCAACTGCCCGAAGCAGCAGCACAGCTCTTCCAGTGCCAAAACAACTCCACCTGCCTCATGAACTTCACATACCATCAGCGCTTCTGGCAGCTATCTAGGAAACCCTGTTGGGTCACGTCCGGTCCCATGCCCATTGAGCCCAGTGGGATGGAATCAAGCAGCTTGAGCACCCACACAAAACGAACATGGAGCTCCTCACTCAAGGCGCTCAAAACCCCACAGCCAAAGACAAGTTCAGTGCCCAAGACATTTCCCGCTGCCATGGAAACCAAGTGCTCTGGCAGCACATATGTCTGAAAGTGGATATAACATCTGGGGAAGGGAGTGTGGTGGTGAATGGCAACTGGCCGAAGCAGCAGCACAGCTCTTCCATGCAAAACAACTCCACCTGCCCTATGAACTTCACATACCATCAGCGCTTCTGGCAGCTATCTAGGAAACCCTGTTGGGTCACTTCCGGTCCCATGCCCATTGAGGACAGTGGGATGGATTCAAGCAGCTTGAGCACCCACACAAAACGAACATGGAGCTCCTCACTCAAGGCGTTCAAAACCCCACAGCCAAAGACAAGTTGAGTGTCAAAGCCATTTCCCGCTCTCATGGAAACCAAGTGCTCTGGCAGCACATATGTCTGAAAGTGGATATGACACCTAGGGAAGAGATGGTGGTGGTGAATGGCAACTACCCGAAGCAGCAGCACAGGTATTCCAATGCCAAAACAACTCCACCTGCCCTATGAACTTCACATACCATCAGCTGTCCTGGCAGCTATCATGGAAACCCTGTTGGGTCACGTCTGGTCCCATGCCCATTGAGCCCAGTGGGATGGAATCAAGCAGCTTGAGCACCCACACAAAACGAACAAGGAGCTCCTCACTCAAGGCGCTCAAAACGTTACGTCCAAGGACAAGTTCAGTGCCTAAGCCATTTCCCGCTGCCATGGAAACCAAGTGCTCTGGCAGCACATATGTCTGAAAGTGGATATAACATCTGGGTAAGGGAGTGTGGTGGTGAATGGCAACTGCCCGAAGCAGCAGCACAGCTCTTCCACTGCCAAAACAACTCCAGCTGCCTCATGAACTTCACATATCATCAGCTCTTCTGGCAGCTATGTAGGAAACCCTGTTGGGTCACTTTCGGAACCATGCCCATTGAGCCCAGTGGGATGGAATCAAGCAGCTAGAGCACCCACACAAAACTCACATGGAGCTCCTCAATAAGGTGCTCAAAACCACACAGCCAAAGACAAGTTCAGTGCCAAAGCGATTTCCCGCTGCCAGGGAAACCAAGTGCTCTGGCAGCACATATGTCTGAAAGTGGATATAACATCTAGGGAAAGGAGTGTGCTGGTGAATGGCAGCTACCCGAAGCAGCAGCACAGCTATGCTAATGATAAAACAACTCCACTTGCCTCATGAACTTCACATACCATCAGCTGCCCTGGCAGCTAGCCAGGAAACCCTGTTGGGTCACTTCTGGTCCCATCCACATTGAGCCCAGTGGGATGGAATCAAGCAGCTTGAGCACCCACACAAAACGAACATGGAGCTCCTCAATCAAGGCGCTCAAAACCCCACAGCCAAGGAGAAGTTCAGTTTCCAAGCCATTTCCCGCTGCCATGGAAACCAAGTGCTCTGGCAGCACATATGTCTGAAAGTGGATATGACACCTAGGGAACTCTGTTTGCTGGTGAATGGCAACTGCCTGAAGCAGCAGCACAGCTCTTCCACTGCCAAAACAACAACACCTACCTCATGAACTTCACATACCATCAGCTGTCCTGGCAGCTATCTAGGAAACCCTGTTGGGTCTCTTCCCGTCCCATGCCCATTGTGCCCAGTGGGATGGAATAAAGCAGCTTGAGCACCCACACAAACGAAGATGGAGCTCCTCACTCAAGGCGCTCAAAACCCCACAGCCAAAGACTAGAACAAGTTCAGTGCCTAAGCCATTTCCCGCTGCCATGGAAACCAAGTGCTCTGGCAGCACATATGTCTGAAAGTGGATATGACATCAAGGGAAGGGATTGTGGTGGTGAATGGCAACTGCCCAAAGCAGCAGCACAGCTCTTCCAATGCCAAAACAACTCCACCTGCCTCATGAACTTCACATATCATCAGCTGCCCAGGCAGCTATCTAGGAAACCCTGTTGGCTCGCTTCTGGTCCCATGCCCATTGATCCCAGTGGGATGGAATCAAGCATCTTGAGCACCCACACAAAACGAACATGGAGCTCCTCACTCAAGGCGCTCTAACCCCACAGCCAAAGACAAGTTCAGTGATCAAGCCATTTCCCGCTGCCATGGAAACCAAGTGCTCTGGCAGCACATATGTCTGAAAGTGAATAGGACACCTAGAGAACTGTGTGGTGGTGAATGGCAACTGCCCAAAGCAGCAGCACAGCTCTTCTAGTGCCAAAACAACTCCACCCACCCTATGAACTTCACATACCATCGGCTGTCCTGGCAGCTATCATGGAAACCCTGTTGGGTCACTTGCGGTCCCATGCCCATTGAGCCCAGTGGGATGGAATCAAGCAGCTTGAGCACCCACACAAAACGAACATGGAGCTCCTCACTCAAGGCGCTCAAAACTTTGCAGCCAAAGACAAGTTCACTGCCCAAGCCATTTCCCGCTGCCATGGAAACTAAGCGCTCTGGCAGCACATATGTCTGAAAGTGAATAGGACACCTAGAGAACTGTGTGGTGGTGAATGGCAACTGCCCAAAGCAGCAGCACAGCTCTTCCACTGCCAAAACAACTCCACCAACCCTATGAACTTCACATACCATCATCTCTTCTGGCAGCTATCTAGGAAACCCTGTTGGGTCACTTCCGGTCCCATGCCCTTTGAGCCCAGTGGGATGGAATCAAGCAGCTTGAGCACACACACAAAACGAACATGGAGCTCCTCACTCAAGGCGCTCAAAACCACACAGCCAAGGACAAGTTCAGTGCCCAAGCCATTTCCCGCTGCCATGGAAACCAAGTGCTCTGGCAGCACATATGTCTGAAAGTGGATATGACACCTAGGGAAGGGAGTGTGGTGGTGAATGGCAACTGCCCAAAGCAGCAGCACAGCTCTTCCAGTGCCAAAACAACTCCAACTGCCCTATGAACTTCACATACCATCAGCTCTTCTGGCAGCTATCTAGGAAACCCTGTTGGGTCACTTCCGGTCCCATGCCCATTGAGGACAGTGGGATGGATTCAAGCAGCTTGAGCACCCACACAAAACGAACATGGAGCTCCTCACTCAAGGCGTTCAAAACCCCACAGCCAAAGACAAGTTCAGTGCCCAAGCCATTTCCCGCTGCCATGGAAACCAAGTGCTCTGGCAGCACATATGTCTGAAAGTGGATATGACACCTAGGGAAGAGATGGTGGTGGTGAATGGCAACTGCCCGAAGCAGCAGCACAGGTATTCCAATGCCAAAACAACTCCACCTGCCCTATGAACTTCACATACCATCAGCTGTCCTGGCAGCTATCATGGAAATCCTGTTGTGTCACGTCAGGTCCCATGCCCATTGAGCCCAGTGGGATGGAATCAAGCAGCTTGAGCACCCACACAAAACGAACAAGGAGCTCCTCACTCAAGGCGCTCAAAACGTTACGGCCAAGGACAAGTTCAGTGCCTAAGCCATTTCCCGCTGCCATGGAAACCAAGTGCTCTGGCAGCACATATGTCTGAAAGTGGATATAACATCTGGGTAAGGGAGTGTGGTGGTGAATGGCAACTGCCCGAAGCAGCAGCACAGCTCTTCCACTGCCAAAACAACTCCAGCTGCCTCATGAACTTCCCATACCATCAGCTCTTCTGGCAGCTATCTAGGAAACCGTGTTGGGTCACTTTCGGAACCATGCCCATTGAGCCGAGTCGGATGGAATCAAGAAGCTAGAGCACCCACACAAAACTCACATGGAGCTCCTCAATAAGGTGCTCAAAACCCCACAGCCAAAGACAAGTTCAGTGCCTAAGCCATTTCCCGCTGCCACGGAAACCAAGTGCTCTGGCAGCACATATGTCTGAAAGTGGATATAACATCTAGGGAAAGGAGTGTGCTGGTGAATGGCAGCTACCCGAAGCAGCAGCACAGCTATGCTAATGATAAAACAACTCCACCTGCCTCATGAACTTCACATACCATCAGCTGCCCTGGCAGCTAGCCAGGAAACCCTGTTGGGTCACTTCTGGTCCCATCCACATTGAGCCCAGTAGGATGGAATCAAGCAGCTTGAGCACCCACACAAAACGAACATGGAGCTGCTCAATCAAGGCGCTCAAAACCCCACAGCCAAGGAGAAGTTCAGTTTCCAAGCCATTTCCCGCTGCCATGGAAACCAAGTGCTCTTGCAGCACATATGTCTGAAAGTGGATATGACACCTAGGGAACTCTGTTTGCTGGTGAATGGCAACTGCCCAAAGCAGCAGCACAGCTCTTCCAGTGCCAAAACAACAACACCTACCTCATGACCTTCACATATCATCAGCTGTCCTGGCAGCTATCTAGGAAACCCTGTTGTGTCACTTACAGTCCCATGCTCATTGTGCCCAGTGGGATGAAATCAAGCAGCTTGAGCACTCACACAAACGAAGATGGAGCTCCTCACTCAAGGCGCTCAAAACCCCACAGCCAAAGACTAGAACAAGTTCAGTGCAAAAGCCATTTCCCGCTGCCATGGAAACCAAGTGCTCTGGCAGCACATATGTCTGAAAGTGGATATGACATCAAGGGAAGGGATTGTGGTGGTGAATGGCAACTGCCCGAAGCAGCAGCACAGCTCTTCTACTGCCAAAACAACTCCACCTGCCCTATGAACTTCACATACCATCGGCTGTCCTGGCAGCTATCATGGAAACCCTGTTGGGTCACTTCCGGTCCCATGCCCATTGAGCCCAGTGGGATGGAATCAAGCAGCTTGAGCACCCACACAAAACGAACATGGAGCTCCTCACTCAAGGCGCTCAAAACTTTGCAGCCAAGGACAAGTTCACTGCCCAAGCCATTTCCCGCTGCCATGGAAACTAAGCGCTCTGGCAGCACATATGTCTGAAAGTGGATATGACACCTAGGGAACTCTGTTTGGTGGTGAATGGCAACTGCCCGAATCAGCAGCACAGCTCTTCCACTGCCAAAACAACTCCACTTGCCTCATGAACTTCACATACCATCAGCTCTTCTTCCAGCTATGTTGAAAACCCTGTTGAATCACTTCCGATCCCATGCCCATTGAGCCCAGTGGGATGGAATGAAGCAGCTTGAGCACTCACACAAGACGAACATTGAGCTCCTCACTCAATCCACTCAAAACTCCAAAGCCAAAGACAAGTTCAGTGCCCAATCCATTTCCCGCTGCCATGGAAACCAAGTGCTCTGGCAGCACATATGTCTGAAAGTGGATATAACACCAAGGAAGGGAGTGTGCTGGTGAATGGCAACTGCCAGAAGCAGCAGCACAGCTCTTCCTGTGTCAAAACAACTCCACTTGCCTCATGAACTTCACATACCATCAGCTGTCCTGGCAGCTATCTAGGAAACCCTGTTGGCTCACTTGCTGTCCCATGCCCATTGAGCCCAGTGGGATGGAATCAAGCAGCTTGAGCACCCACACAAAACGAACATGGAGCTCCTCACTCAAGGCGCTCAAAACTCCACAGCCAAGGACAAGTTCAGTGCCCAAGCCATTTCCCGCTGCCAAAGAAACCAAGTACTCTGGCAGCACATATGTCTGAAAGTGCATATGACACCTAGGGAAGGGAGTGTGGTGGTGAATGGCAACTACCCGAAGCAGCAGCACAGCTCTTCCAGTGCCAAAACAACTCCACTTGCCCTATGAACTTCAAATACCATCAGCTGTCTTGACAGCTATTTTGAAAACCCTGTTGGGTCACTTCCGGTCCCATGCCCATTGAGCCGAGTCGGATGAAATCAAGCAGCTTGAGCACCCACACAAAACGAACATGGAGCTCCTCACTCAAGGCGTTCAAAACCCCACAGCCAAAGACAAGTTCAGTGCCCAAGCCATTTCCCGCTGCCATGGAAACCAAGTGCTCTGGCAGCACATATGTCTGAAAGTGGATATGACACCTAGGGAAGAAATGGTGGTGGTGAATGGCAACTGGCCGAAGCAGCAGCACAGGTATTCCAATGTCAAAACTACTCCACCTGCCTCATGAACTTCACATACCATCAGCTGTGCTGGCAGCTATCATGGAAACCCTGTTGGGTCACGTCTGGTCCCATGCCCATTGAGCCCAGTGGGATGGAATCAAGCAGCTTGAGCACACACACAAAACGAACATGGAGATCCTCACTCAAGGCGCTCAAAACGTTACGGCTAAGGACAAGTTCAGTGCCTAAGCCATTTCCCGCTGCCATGGAAACCAAGTGCTCTGGCAGCACATATGTCTGAAAGTGGATATAACATCTGGGTAAGGGAGTGTGGTGGTGACTGGCAACTGGCCGAAGCAGCAGCACTACTCTTCCACTGCCAAAACAACTCCAGCTGCCTCATGAACTTCACATACCATCAGCTCTTCTGGCAGCTATCTAGGAAACCGTGTTGGGTCACTTTCGGAAACATGCCCATTGAGCCCAGTAGGATGGAATCAAGCAGCTAGAGCACCCACACAAAACTCACATGGAGCTCCTCAATAAGGCGCTCAAAACCCCACAGCCAAAGACAAGTTCAGTGCCCAAGCAATTTCCCGCTGCTATGGAAACCAAGTGCTCTGGCAGCACATATGTCTGAAAGTGGATATAACATCTAGGGAAAGTAGTGTGCTGGTGAATGGCAGCTACCCGAAGCAGCAGCACAGCTATGCTAATGATAAAACAACTCCACCTGCCTCATGAACTTCACATACAATCAGCTGCCCTGGCAGCTAGCCAGGAAACCCTGTTGGGTCACTTCCGGTCCCATCCACATTGAGCCCAGTGGGATGGAATCAAGCAGCTTGAGCACCCACACAAAACGAACATGGTGCTCCTCAATCAAGGCGCTCAAAACCACACAGCCAAGGAGAAGTTCAGTTTCCAAGCCATTTCCCGCTGCCATGGAAACCAAGTGCTCTGGCAGCACATATGTCTGAAAGTGGATATGAATCCTAGGGAACTCTGTTTGCTGGTGAATGGCAACTGCCCAAAGCAGCAGCACAGCTCTTGCAGTGCCAAAACAACAACACCTACCTCATGAACTTCACATACCATCAGCTGTCCTGGCAGCTATCTAGGAAACCCTGTTTGGTCACTTCCGGTCCCATGCCCATTGAGCCCTGTGGGATGGAATCAAGCAGCTTGAGCACCCACATAAAACGAACATGGAGCTCCTCACTCAAGGCGCTCAAAACCCCACAGCCAAAGACTAGGACAAGTTCAGTGCAAAACTCATTTCCCGCTGCCATGGAAACCAAGTGCTCTGGCAGCACATATGTCTGAAAGTGGATATGAAAGCTAGAGAAGGGAGTGTGCTGGTGAATGGCAACTGCCCGAAGCAGCAGCACAGCTCTTCCAATGCCAAAACAACTCCACCTGCCTCATGAACTTCACATATCATCAGCTGCCCAGGCAGCTATCTAGGAAACCCTGTTGGCTCGCTTCTGGTCCCATGCCCATTGATCCCAGTGGGATGGAATCAAGCATCTTGAGCACCCACACAAAACGAACATGGAGCTCCTCACTCAAGGCGCTCTAAACCCCACAGCCAAAGACAAGTTCAGTGATCAAGCCATTTCCCGCTGCAATGGAAACCAAGTTCTCTGGCAGCACATATGTCTGAAAGTGAATAGGACACCTAGAGAACTGTGTGGTGGTGAATGGCAACTGCCCAAAGCAGCAGCACAGCTCTTCCAGTGCCAAAACAACTCCACCTGCCTCATGAACTTCACATACCATCAGCTGTCCTGGCAGCTATCTCGGAAACCCTGTTGGGTCACTTCCGGTCCCATGCCCATTGAGCCCAGTGGGATGGAATCATGCAGCTTGAGCACCCACACAAAACGAACATGGAGCTACTGACTCAAGGCGCTCAAAACCCCACAGCCAAAGACAAGTTCAGTGCCTAAGCCATTTCCCGCTGCCATGGAAACCAAGTGCTCTGGCAGCACATATGTCTGAAAGTGGATATGACACCTAGGGAACTCTGTTTGGTGGTGAATGGCAACTGCCCGAATCAGCAGCACAGCTCTTACACTGCCAAAACAACTCCACTTGCCTCATGAACTTCACATACCATCAGCTCTTCTTCCAGCTATGTTGAAAACCCTGTTGAATCACTTCCGATCCCATGCCCATTGAGCCCAGTGGGATGGAATGAAGCAGCTTGAGCACTCACACAAGACGAACATGGAGCTCCTCACTCAATCTACTCAAAACTCCACAGCCAAAGACAAGGTCAGTGCCCAATCCATTTCCCGCTGCCATGGAAACCAAGTGCTCTGGCAGCACATATGTCTGAAAGTGGATATGAAAGCTAGGGAACTGTGTGTGCTGGTGAATGGCAACTGCCCTAACCAGCAGCACAGCTCTTCCAGGGACAAAACAACTGAACCTGCCCTATGAACTTCACATACCGTCCTCAGTCCTTGCAGCTCTCTAGTAAACCTTGTTGGGTCACTTCCGGTCCCATGCCCATTGAGCCCAGTGGGATGGAATCAAGCAGCTTGAGCACCCACATAAAACGAACATGGAGCTCCTCACGCAAGGTGCTCAAAACCCCACAGCCAAAGACAAGTTCAGTGCCCAAGCCATTTCCCACTGTCAAGGAAACCAAGTTCTCTAGCAGCACATATGTCTGAAAGTGGATATGACACCAAGGGAAGGGAGTGTGGTGGTGGTGAAAGGCAACTGCCCAAAGCAGCAGCACAGCTCTTCCAGTGCCAAAACAACTCCACCTGCTTCATGAACTTCACATACCATCAGCTGTCCTGTCAGCTATCTAGGAAACCCTGTTGGGTCACTTCCGGTCCCATGCCCATTGACCCCAGTGGGATGGAATCAAGCAGCTTGAGCAAACACAAAAAACGAACATGGAGCTCCTCAATCAAGGCGCTCAAAACCCCACAGACAAAGACAAGTTCAGTGCCCAAGCCATTTCCCGCTGCCATGGAAACCAACTGCTCTGGTAGCACATAAGTCTGAAAGTGGATATGAAAGCTAGAGAAGGGAGTGTGCTGGTGAATGGCAAGTGCCCGAAGCAGCAGCACAGCTATTCCAATGCCAAAACAACTCCACCTGCCTCATGAACTTCACATACCATCAGCGCTTCTGGCAGCTATCTAGGAAACCCTGTTGGGTCACTTCCGGTCCCATGCCCATTGAGCCCAGTTGGATGGAATCAAGCAGCTTGAGCACCCACACAAAACTCACATGGAGCTCATCACTCAAGGCGTTCAAAAGCCCACAGCCAAAGACAAGTTCAGTGCCCAAGCCATTTCCCGCTGCCATGGAAACCAAGTGCTCTGGCAGCACATATGTCTGAAAGTGGATATAAAACCTAGGGAACTCTGTTAGGTGGTGAATGGTAACTGCCCGAAGCAGCAGCACAGCTCTTCCAGGGCCGAAACAACTGCACTTGCCCTATGAACTTCACATACAATCAGCTCTTCTGCCAGCTATTTTGAAAACCCTGTTGGGTCACTTCCGGTCCCATGCCCATTGAGCCCAGTGGGATGGAATGAAGCAGCTTGAGCACCCACATAAAACGAACATGGAGCTCCTCACTCAAGGCGCTCAAAACTCCCCAGCCAAAGACAAGGTCAGTGCCCAAGCCATTTCCTGCTGCCATGGAAACTAAGCGCTCTGGCAGCACATATGTCTGAAAGTGGATATGACACCTAGGGAAGGGAGTGTGGTGGTGAATGGCAACTTCCCGAAGCAGCAGCACAGCTCTTCTAGTGAAAAAACAACTCCACCTGCCCTATGAACTTCACATAAAGTCCTCTGTCATGGCAGCTATCTAGGAAACCCTGTTGGGTCACTTGCTGTCCCATGCCCTTTGAGCCCAGTGGGATGGAATCAAGAAGCTTGAGCACCCACACAAAACGAACATGGAGCTCCTCACTCAAGGCGTTCAAAACCCAACAGCCAAAGACAAGGACAAGTTCAGTGCCCAAGCCATTTCCCGCTGCCATGAAAACCAAGTGCTCTGGCAGCACATATGTCTGAAATAGATATACGACACCTAGGGAACTCTGTTTGCTGGTGAATGGCAACTGCCTGAAGCAGCAGCACAGCTCTTCCAGTGCCAAAACAACTCCACCTGCCTCATGAACTTCACATACAATCAGCTGTCCTGGCAGCTAGCCAGGAAACCCTGTTGGGTCACTTCCGGTCCCATGCCCATAGAGCCCAGTGGGATGGAATCAAGCAGCTTGAGCACCCACACAAAACGAACATGGAGCTCCTCACTCAAGGCGCTCAAAACCCCACAGCCAAAGACAAACATAAGTTCAGTGCCCAAGCCATTTCCCGCTGCCATGGAAACCAAGTGCTCTGGCAGCACATATGTCTGAAAGTGGATATGAAACCTAGGGAACTCTGTTTGCTGGTGAATGGCAACTGCCCAAAGCAGCAGCACAGCTCTTGCAGTGCCAAAACAACAACACCTACCTCATGAACTTCACATACCATCAGCTGTCCTGGCAGCTATCTAGGAAACCCTGTTTGGTCACTTCCGGTCCCATGCCCATTGAGCCCTGTGGGATGGAATCAAGCAGCTTGAGCACCCACATAAAACGAACATGGAGCTCCTCACTCAAGGCGCTCAAAACCCCACAGCCAAAGACTAGGACAAGTTCAGTGCAAAACTCATTTCCCGCTGCCATGGAAACCAAGTGCTCTGGCAGCACATATGTCTGAAAGTGGATATGAAAGCTAGAGAAGGGAGTGTGCTGGTGAATGGCAACTGCCCGAAGCAGCAGCACAGCTCTTCCAATGCCAAAACAACTCCACCTGCCTCATGAACTTCACATATCATCAGCTGCCCAGGCAGCTATCTAGGAAACCCTGTTGGCTCGCTTCTGGTCCCATGCCCATTGATCCCAGTGGGATGGAATCAAGCATCTTGAGCACCCACACAAAACGAACATGGAGCTCCTGACTCAAGGCGCTCTAAACCCCACAGCCAAAGACAAGTTCAGTGATCAAGCCATTTCCCGCTGCCATGGAAACCAAGTTCTCTGGCAGCACATATGTCTGAAAGTGAATAGGACACCTAGAGAACTGTGTGGTGGTGAATGGCAACTGCCCAAAGCAGCAGCACAGCTCTTCCAGTGCCAAAACAACTCCACCTGCCTCATGAACTTCACATACCATCAGCTGTCCTGGCAGCTATCTCGGAAACCCTGTTGGGTCACTTCCGGTCCCATGCCCATTGAGCCCAGTGGGATGGAATCATGCAGCTTGAGCACCCACACAAAACGAACATGGAGCTACTGACTCAAGGCGCTCAAAACCCCACAGCCAAAGACAAGTTCAGTGCCTAAGCCATTTCCCGCTGCCATGGAAACCAAGTGCTCTGGCAGCACATATGTCTGAAAGTGGATATGACACCTAGGGAACTCTGTTTGGTGGTGAATGGCAACTGCCCGAATCAGCAGCACAGCTCTTACACTGCCAAAACAACTCCACTTGCCTCATGAACTTCACATACCATCAGCTCTTCTTCCAGCTATGTTGAAAACCCTGTTGAATCACTTCCGATCCCATGCCCATTGAGCCCAGTGGGATGGAATGAAGCAGCTTGAGCACTCACACAAGACGAACATGGAGCTCCTCACTCAATCTACTCAAAACTCCACAGCCAAAGACAAGGTCAGTGCCCAATCCATTTCCCGCTGCCATGGAAACCAAGTGCTCTGGCAGCACATATGTCTGAAAGTGGATATGAAAGCTAGGGAACTGTGTGTGCTGGTGAATGGCAACTGCCCTAACCAGCAGCACAGCTCTTCCAGGGACAAAACAACTGAACCTGCCCTATGAACTTCACATACCGTCCTCAGTCCTTGCAGCTCTCTAGTAAACCTTGTTGGGTCACTTCCGGTCCCATGCCCATTGAGCCCAGTGGGATGGAATCAAGCAGCTTGAGCACCCACATAAAACGAACATGGAGCTCCTCACGCAAGGTGCTCAAAACCCCACAGCCAAAGACAAGTTCAGTGCCCAAGCCATTTCCCACTGTCAAGGAAACCAAGTTCTCTAGCAGCACATATGTCTGAAAGTGGATATGACACCAAGGGAAGGGAGTGTGGTGGTGGTGAAAGGCAACTGCCCAAAGCAGCAGCACAGCTCTTCCAGTGCCAAAACAACTCCACCTGCTTCATGAACTTCACATACCATCAGCTGTCCTGTCAGCTATCTAGGAAACCCTGCTTTGTCACTTCCGTTCCCATGCCCATTGAGCCCAGTGGGATGGAATCAAGCAGCTTGAGCAAACACAAAAAACGAACATGGAGCTCCTCAATCAAGGCGCTCAAAACCCCACAGACAAAGACAAGTTCAGTGCCCAAGCCATTTCCCGCTGCCATGGAAACCAACTGCTCTGGTAGCACATAAGTCTGAAAGTGGATATGAAAGCTAGAGAAGGGAGTGTGCTGGTGAATGGCAAGTGCCCGAAGCAGCAGCACAGCTATTCCAATGCCAAAACAACTCCACCTGCCTCATGAACTTCACATACCATCAGCGCTTCTGGCAGCTATCTAGGAAACCCTGTTGGGTCACTTCCGGTCCCATGCCCATTGAGCCCAGTTGGATGGAATCAAGCAGCTTGAGCACCCACACAAAACTCACATGGAGCTCATCACTCAAGGCGTTCAAAAGCCCACAGCCAAAGACAAGTTCAGTGCCCAAGCCATTTCCCGCTGCCATGGAAACCAAGTGCTCTGGCAGCACATATGTCTGAAAGTGGATATAAAACCTAGGGAACTCTGTTAGGTGGTGAATGGCAACTGCCCGAAGCAGCAGCACAGCTCTTCCAGTGCCGAAACAACTGCACTTGCCCTATGAACTTCACTTACAATCAGCTCTTCTGCCAGCTATTTTGAAAACCCTGTTGGGTCACTTCCGGTCCCATGCCCATTGAGCCCAGTGGGATGGAATCAAGCAGCTTGAGCACCCACATAAAACGAACATGGAGCTCCTCACTCAAGGCGCTCAAAACTCCCCAGCCAAAGACAAGGTCAGTGCCCAAGCCATTTCCTGCTGCCATGGAAACTAAGCGCTCTGGCAGCACATATGTCTGAAAGTGGATATGACACCTAGGGAAGGGAGTGTGTTGGTGAATGGCAACTTCCCGAAGCAGCAGCACAGCTCTTCTAGTGAAAAAACAACTCCACCTGCCCTATGAACTTCACATAAAGTCCTCTGTCATGGCAGCTATCTAGGAAACCCTGTTGGGTCACTTGCTGTCCCATGCCCTTTGAGCCCAGTGGGATGGAATCAAGAAGCTTGAGCACCCACACAAAACGAACATGGAGCTCCTCACTCAAGGCGTTCAAAACCCAACAGCCAAAGACAAGGACAAGTTCAGTGCCCAAGCCATTTCCCGCTGCCTTGAAAACCAAGTGCTCTGGCAGCACATATGTCTGAAATAGATATACGACACCTAGGGAACTCTGTTTGCTGGTGAATGGCAACTGCCTGAAGCAGCAGCACAGCTCTTCCAGTGCCAAAACAACTCCACCTGCCTCATGAACTTCACATACAATCAGCTGTCCTGGCAGCTAGCCAGGAAACCCTGTTGGGTCACATCCGGTCCCATGCCCATAGAGCCCAGTGGGATGGAATCAAGCAGCTTGAGCACCCACACAAAACGAACATGGAGCTCCTCACTCAAGGCGCTCAAAACCCCACAGCCAAAGACAAACATAAGTTCAGTGCCCAAGCCATTTCCCGCTGCCATGGAAACCAAGTGCTCTGGTAGCACATATGTCTGAAAGTGGATATGACACCTAGGGAACTCTGGTGGTGAATGGCAACTGCCCGAAGCAGCAGCACAGCTCTTGCAGTGCCAAAACAACTCCACTTGCCTCATGAACTTCACATACCATCAGCTGTGCTGGCAGCTATCTAGGAAACCCTGTGGGGTCAATTTCGGTCCCATGCCCATTGAGCCCAGTGTGATGGAATGAAGCACCTTGAGCACTCACACAAGACGAACATCGACCTCCTCACTCAATCCACTCAAAACTCCACAGCCAAAGACAAGTTCAGTGCCCAAGCCATTTCCCGCTGCCAGGGAAACCAAGTGCTCTGGCAGCACATATGAGTGCACATATGAGCGCCCTTTGAGTGCATTATCTAGGAATGAACCTGGTAGAGCATCCCACACAAACCAATGCTCCACATGCGGGTTTCACATGCCACCAACTCCACATTCACAGACAACTTCAGCGCCAAAGCCGTTTTCAGATAGCCCTCAATACAAAGGCTCTGGGGCAAATATATATTGGTGTGAGAGCTAATTCAATCAAGGAAACACTGCATGTTGGTGAAGCGCATATTGAAAAGAATCAGCCGAGTGGCTCTTGTGAGAGAACAACTATATTTGGCTCACTAACTTCACACTCCATCAGGCTTCCATGCAGCTCTCAAGGAAACTCAGTTTTCACACTCTATGCTTAATGCCCTTTGAGTGCATTATGAAGGAATGAACCTGATAGAGCATCCCACACAAACCAATGCTCCACATGCGGGTTTCACATGCCACCAACTCCACATTCACAGACAACTTCAGCGCCAAAGCTGTTTTCAGATAGCCAGCAATACAAAGGCTCTAGGTGCAAATATTGGTGTGAGAGCTAATTCAATCAAGGAAACAATGCATGTTGGTGAAGCGCATATTGAAGAAGAATCAGCCGAGTGGTTCTTTTGGGAGAACAACTCCATTTGGCTCACTAACTTCACACTCCATCAGGCTTCCATGCAGCTCTCAAGGAAACTCAGTTTTCACCCTACAGGCTTAATGCCCTTTGAGTGCATTATCTAGCAATGAACCTGGTAGAGCATCCCACACAAACCAATGCTCCACATGCGGGTTTCACATGCCACCAACTCCACATTCACAGACAACTTCAGCGCTAAACCCGTTTTCAGATAGCCCTCAATACAAAGGCTCTGGGGCAAATATATATTGGTGTGAGAGCTAATTCAATCAAGGAAACACTGCATGTTTGTAAAGCACATATTGAAAAGAATCAGCCGAGTGGTTCTTGTAGGAGAATAACTCCATTTGGCTCACTAACTTCACACTCCATCAGGCTTCCATGCAGCTCTCAAGAAAACTCAGTTTTCACACTCTGGACTTAATGCACTTTCAGTGCATTATCTAGGAATGAACCTGGTAGAGCATCCCACACAAACCAATGCTCCACATGCGGGTTTCACTTGCATCCAACTCCACATTCACAGACAACTTCAGCGCCAAAGCCGTTTTCCAATAGCCCTCAATACAAAGTCTCTAGGCGCAAATATTGGTGTGAGAGCTAATTCAATCAAGGAAACACTGCATGTTGCTGAAGCGCATATTGAAGAAGAATCAGCCGAGTGGTTCTTGTGGGAGAACAACTCCATTTGGCTCACTAACTTCACACACCATCAGGCTTCAATGCAGCTCTCAAGGAAACTCAGTTTTCACACTCTATGCTTAGTGCCCTTTGAGTGCATTATCTAGGAATGAACCTGGTAGAGCATCCCACACAAACCAATGCTCCACATGCGGGTTTCACATGCCACCAACTCCACATTCACAGACAACTTCAGCGCCAAAGCCGTTTTCAGATAGCCCTCAATACAAAGGCTCTAGGCGCAAATATTGGTGTGAGAGCTAATTCAATCAAGGAAACACTGCATGTTGGTGAAGCGCATATTGAAGAAGAATCAGCAGAGTGGTTCTTGTGGGAGAACAACTCCACACACCATCAGGCTTCCAAGCAGCTCTCAAGGAAACTCAGTTTTCACCCTACACGCTTAATGCCCTTTGAGTGCCTAGGAATGAAATGAAGCTTGGTAAGCTTGCCACACAAACCAATGCTCCACATGCGGGTTTCATATGCCACCAACTCCACATTCACAGACAACTTCAGCGCAAAAGCCGTTTTCAGATAGCCCTCAATACAAAGGCTCTAGGCGCAAATATTGGTGTGAGAGCTAATTCAATCAAGGAAACACTGCATGTTGGTGAAGCACATATTGAAGACGAATCAGCCGAGTGGTTCTTGTGGGACAACAACTCCATTTGGCTCACTAACTTCAGACACCATCAGGCTTCCATGCAGCTCTCAAGGAAACTCAGTTTTCATACTCCATGCTTAATGCCCTTTGTGTGCCTAGGAATGAAAGGAAGCTTGGTGAGCTTGTCACACAAACCAATGCTCCACATGTGGGTTTCACATGCCACCAACTCCACATTCACAGACAACTTCAGCGCCAAAGCAGTTTTCAGTAAGCCCTCAATACAAAGGCTCCAGGCCCAAATATTGGTGTGAGAGCTAATTCATTCAAGGCAACACTGCATGTTGGTGAAGCACATATTAAGAAGAAGCAGCCGAGTGGTTCTTGTGGGAGAACAACTCCATTTGGCTCACTAAACTCACACACCATCAGGCTTCCAAGCAGCTTTCAAGGAAACTCAGTTTTCACACTCTAGGCTTAATGCCCTTTGAGTGCATTATCTAGGAATGAACCTGGTAGAGCATCCCACACAAACCAATGCTCCACATGCGGGTTTCACTTGCATCCAACTCCACATTCACAGACAACTTCAGCGCCAAAGCCCCTTTCAGATAGCCCTCAATACAAAGGCTCTAGGCGCAAATATTGGTGTGAGAGCTAATTCAATCAAGGAAACACTGCATGTTGGTGAAGCGCATATTGAAGAAGAATCAGCAGAGTGGTTCTTGTGGGAGAACAACTCCATTTGGCTCACTAACTTCACACACCATCAGGCTTCCAAGCAGCTCTCAAGGAAACTCAGTTTTCACCCTACAGGCTTAACACCCTTTGAGTGCCTAGGACTGAAATGAAGCTTCGTGAGCTTGCCACACAAACCAATGCTCCACATGCGGGTTTCACATGCCACCAACTCCACATTCACAGACAACTTCAGCGCCAACGCCGTTTTCAGATAGCCCTCAATACAAAGGCTCTAGGTGCAAATATTGCTGTGAGAGCTAATTCAATCAAGGAAACACTGCATGTTGGTGACACGCATATTGAAGAAGAATCAGCCGAGTGGTTCTTGTGGGAGAACAATTCCATTTGGCTCACTAACTTCACACACCATCAGGCTTCCAACCAGCTTTCAAGGAAACTCAGTTTTCACCCTACAGGCTTAATGCCCTTTGAGTGCATTATGTAGGAATGAACCTGGTAGAGCATCGCACACAAACCAATGCTCCACATGCGGGTTTCACATGCCACCAACTCCACATTCACAGACAACTTCAGCGCCAAAGCCGTTTTCCGGTAGCCCTCAATACAAAGGCTCTATGTGCAAATATTGGTGTGAGAGCTAATTCAATCAAGGAAACACTGCATGTTGGTGAAGCGCATATTGAAGAAGAATCAGCAGAGTGGTTCTTGTGGGAGAACAACTCCACACACCATCAGGCTTCCAAGCAGCTCTCAAGGAAACTCAGTTTTCATACTCCATGCTTAATGCCCTTTGAGTGCCTAGGAATGAAATGAAGCTTGGTGAGCTTGCCACACAAACCAATGCTCCACATGCGGGTTTCATATGCCACCAACTCCACATTCACAGACAACTTCAGCGCCAAAGCCGTTTTCAGATAGCCCTCAATGCAAAGGCTCTAGGCGCAAATATTGGTGTGAGAGCTAATTCAATCAAGGAAACACTGCATGTTGGTGAAGCACATATTGAAGAAGAATCAGCCGAGTGGTTCTTGTGGGAGAACAACTCCATTTGGCTCACTAACTTCACACACCATCAGGCTTCCATGCAGCTCTCAAGCAAACTCAGTTTTCATACTCCATGCTTAATGCCCTTTGAGTGCCTAGGACTGAAATGAAGCTTGGTGAGCTTGCCACACAAACCAATGCTCCACAAGTGAGTTTCACATGCCACCAACTCCACATTCACAGATAACTTCAGCGCCAAAGCAGTTTTCAGAAAGCCCTCAATACAAAGGCTCTAGGCCTAAATATTGGTGTGAGAGCTAATTCAATCAAGGAAACACTGCATGTTCTTGAAGCGCATATTGAAGAAGAATCAGCCGAGTGGTTCTTGTGAGAGAACAACTCCATTTGGCTCACTAACTTCACACACCATCAGGCTTCCAACCAGCTTTCAAGGAAACTCAGTTTTCACCCTACAGGCTTAATGCCCTTTGAGTGCATTATCTAGGAATGAACCTGGTAGAGCATCCCACACAAACCAATGCTCCACATGCGGGTTTCACATGCCACCAACTCCACATTCACAGACAACTTCAGCGCCAAAGCCGCTTTCAGATAGCCCTCAATACAAAGGCTCTAGGTACAAATATTGGTGTGAGAGCTAATTCAATCAAGGAAACACTGCATGTTGGTGACGTGCATATTGAAGAAGAATCAGCCGAGTGGTTCTTGTGGGAGAACAACTCCATTTGGCTCACTAACTTCACACACCATCAGGCTTCCAAGCAGCTCTCAAGGAAACTCAGTTTTCACCCTACAGGCTTAACACCCTTTGAGTGCCTAGGACTGAAATGAAGCTTCGTGAGCTTGCCACACAAACCAATGCTCCTCATGCGGGTTTCACATGCCACCAACTCCACATTCACATCAACTTCAGCGCCAAAGCCGTTTTCAGATAGCCCTCAATACAAAGGCTCTAGGTGCAAATATTGCTGTGAGAGCTAATTCAATCAAGGAAACACTGCATGTTGGTGACGTGCATATTGAAGAAGAATCAGCCGAGTGGTTCTTGTGGGAGAACAACTCCATTTGGCTCACTTACTTCACACACCATCAGGCTTCCAAGCAGCTCTCAATGAAACTCAGTTTTCACACTCTGCGCTTAATGCCCTTTGAGTGCATTATCTAGGAATGAACCTGGTAAAGCCTCCCACACAAACCAATGCTCCACATGCGGGTTTCACTTGCATCCAACTCCACATTCACAGACCACTTCAGCGCCAAAGCCGTTTTCAAATAGCCCTCAATACAAAGGCTCTAGGCGCAAATATTGGTGTGAGAGCTAATTCAATTAAGGAAACACTGCATGTTGGTGAAGGGCATATTGAAGAAGAATCAGCCGAGTGGTTCTTGTGGGAGAACAACTCCATTTGGCTCACTAACTTCACACACCATCAGGCTTCCAAGCAGCTCTCAAGGAAACTCAGTTTTCACCCTACAGGCTTAACACCCTTTGAGTGCCTAGGAATGAAATGAAGCTTGGTGAGCTTGCCACACAAACTAATGCTCCACATGCGGGTTTCACATGCCACCAACTCCACATTCACAGACAACTTCAGCGCCAAAGCCGTTTTCAGATAGCCCTCAATGCAAAGGCTCTAGGCGCAAATATTGGTGTGAGAGCTAATTCAATCAAGGAAACACTGCATGTTGGTGAAGTGCATATTGAAGAAGAATCAGCCGAGTGGTTCTTGTGAGAGAACAACTCCATTTGGCTCACTAACTTCACACACCATCAGGCTTCCAACCAGCTTTCAAGGAAACTCAGTTTTCACCCTACAGGCTTAATGCCCTTTGAGTGCATTATGTAGGAATGAACCTGGTAGAGCATCGCACACAAACCAATGCTCCACATGCGTGTTTCACATACCACCAACTCCACATTCACAGACAACTTCAGCGCCAAAGCCGTTTTCAGATAGCCCTCAATACAAAGGCTCTAGGCGCAAATATTGGTGTGAGAGCTAATTCAATCAAGGAAACACTGCATGTTGGTGAAGCGCATATTGAAGAACAATCAGCAGAGTGGTTCTTGTGGGAGAACAACTCCATTTGGCTCACTAACTTCACACTCCATCAGGCTTCCAAGCAGCTCAAATGGAAACTCAGTTTTCACCCTACAGGCTTAATGCCCTTTGAGTGCATTATGTAGGAATGAACCTGGTAGAGCATCCCACACAAACCAATGCTCCACATGCGGGTTTCACATGCCACCAACTCCACATTCACAGACAACTTCAGCGCCAAAGCCGCTTTCAGATAGCCCTCAATACAAAGGCTCTAGGCACAAATATTGGTGTGAGAGCTAATTCAATGAAGGAAACACTGCATGTTGCTGAAGTGCATATTGAAGAAGAATCAGCCGAGTGATTCTTGTGGGAGAACAACTCCATTTGGCTCACTAACTTCACACACCATCAGGCTTCCAAGCAGCTCTCAAGGAAACTCAGTTTTCACACTCTAGGCTTAATGCCCTTTGAGTGCCTAGGACTGAAATGAAGCTTGGTGAGCTTGCCACACAAACCAATGCTCCACATGCGGGTTTCACATGCCACCAACTCCACATTCACAGACAACTTCAGCGCCAAAGCCGTTTTCAGATAGCCCTCCATACAAAGGCTCAGGGGCAAATATATATTGGTGTGAGAGCTAATTCAATCAAGGAAACACTGCATGTTGGTGAAGCACATATTGAAAAGAATCAGCCGAGTGGTTCTTGTGAGAGAACAACTCCATTTGGCTCACTAACTTCACACTCCATCATGCTTCCAAGCAGCTCAAATGGAAACTCAGTTTTCACACTCCATGCTTAATGCCCTTTGAGTGCATTATCTAGGAATGAACCTGGTAGAGCATCCCACACAAACCAATGCTCTACATGCGGGTTTCACATGCCACCAACTCCACATTCACAGACAACTTCAGCGCCAAAGCCGTTTTCAGAAAGCCCTCCATACAAAGGCTCTAGGCGCCATTATTGGTGTGAGAGCTAATTCAATCAAGGAAACACTGCATGTTGGTGAAGCGCATATTGAAGAAGAATCAGCCGAGTGGTTCTTGTAGGAGAACAACTCCATTTGGCTCACTAACTTCACATTCCATCAGGCTTCCAAGCAGCTCTCAAGGAAACTCAGTTTTCACCCTACAGGCTTAATGCTCTTTGAGTGCCTAGGACTGAAATGAATCTTGGTGAGCTTGCCACACAAACCAATGCTCCACATGCGGGTTTCACTTGCATCCAACTCCACATTCACAGACAACTTCAGCGCCAAAGCCGTTTTCAGATAGCCCTCAATACAAAGCCTGTAAGCGCAAATATTGGTGTGAGAGCTAATTCAATGAAGGAAACACTGCATGTTGGTGAAGCACATATTGAAGAAGAATCAGCCGAGTGGTTCTTGTGGGAGAACAACTCCATTTGGCTCACTAACTTCACACACCATCAGGCTTCCAAGCAACTTTCAAGGAAACTCAGTTTTCACACTCTAGGCTTAATGCCCTTTGAGTGCATTATCTAGGAATGCACCTGGTACAGCATCAAACACAAACCAATGCTCCACATGCGGGTTTCATATGCCACCAACTCCACATTCACAGACAACTTCAGCGCCAAAGCCGTTTTCAAATAGCCCTCAATACAAAGGCTCTAGGCGCAAATATTGGTGTGAGAGCTAATTCAATCAAGGAAACACTGCATGTTGGTGAAGCGCATATTGAAGAAGAATCAGCCGAGTGGTTCTTGTGGGAGAACAACTCCATTTGGCTCACTAACTTCACACACCATCAGGCTTCCACCCAGCTCTCAAGGAAACTCAGTTTTCACACTCTGGACTTAATGCCCTTTGAGTGCATTATCAAGGAATGAACCTGGTAGAGCATGCCACACAAACCAATGCTCCACATGCGGGTTTCACTTGCATCCAACTCCACATTCACACACGACTTCAGCGCCAAAGCAGTTTTCAGAAAGCCCTCAATACAAAGGCTCTAGGTGCAAATATTGGTGTGATAGCTAATTCAATCAAGGAAACACTGCATGTTCTTGAAGCGCATATTGAAGAAGAATCAGCCGAGTGGTTCTTGTGGGAGAACAACTCCATTTGGCTCACTAACATCACACACCATCAGGCTTCCAAGCAGCTCTCAAGAAAACTCAGTTTTCACACTCTATGCGTAATGTCCTTTGAGTGCATTATGTAGCAATGAACCTGGTAGAGCATCCCACACAAACCAATGCTCCACATGCGGGTTTCACTTGCATCCAACTCCACATTCACAGACAACTTCAGCGCCAAAGCCGTTTTCAGATAGCCCTCAATACAAAGGCTCTAGGCGCAAATATTGGTGTGAGAGCTAATTCAATCAAGGAAACACTGCATGTTGGTGAAGCGCATATTGAAGAAGAATCAGCCGAGTGGTTCTTGTGGGAGAACAACTCCATTTGGCTCACTAACTTCAGACACCATCAGGCTTCCATGCAGCTCTCAAGGAAACTCAGTTTTCATACTCCATGCTTAATGCCCTTTGTGTGCCTAGGAATGAAAGGAAGCTTGGTGAGCTTGTCACACAAACCAATGCTCCACATGTGGGTTTCACATGCCACCAACTCCACATTCACAGACAACTTCAGCGCCAAAGCAGTTTTCAGAAAGCCCTCAATACAAAGGCTCTAGGCCCAAATATTGGTGTGAGAGCTAATTCATTCAAGGCAACACTGCATGTTGGTGAAGCGCATATTGAAGAAGAATCAGCCGAGTGGTTCTTGTGGGAGAACAATTCCATTTGGCTCACTAACTTCACACACCATCAGGCTTCCAACCAGCTTTCAAGGAAACTCAGTTTTCACCCTACAGGCTTAATGCCCTTTGAGTGCATTATGTAGGAATGAACCTGGTAGAGCATCGCACACAAACCAATGCTCCACATGCGGGTTTCACATGCCACCAACTCCACATTCACAGACAACTTCAGCGCCAAAGCCGTTTTCCGCTAGCCCTCAATACAAAGGCTCTATGTGCAAATATTGGTGTGAGAGCTAATTCAATCAAGGAAACACTGCATGTTGGTGAAGCGCATATTGAAGAAGAATCAGCAGAGTGGTTCTTGTGGGAGAACAACTCCACACACCATCAGGCTTCCAAGCAGCTCTCAAGGAAACTCAGTTTTCATACTCCATGCTTAATGCCCTTTGAGTGCCTAGGAATGAAATGAAGCTTGGTGAGCTTGCCACACAAACCAATGCTCCACATGCGGGTTTCATATGCCACCAACTCCACATTCACAGACAACTTCAGCGCCAAAGCCGTTTTCAGATAGCCCTCAATGCAAAGGCTCTAGGCGCAAATATTGGTGTGAGAGCTAATTCAATCAAGGAAACACTGCATGTTGGTGAAGCACATATTGAAGAAGAATCAGCCGAGTGGTTCTTGTGGGAGAACAACTCCATTTGGCTCACTAACTTCACACACCATCAGGCTTCCATGCAGCTCTCAAGGAAACTCAGTTTTCATACTCCATGCTTAATGCCCTTTGAGTGCCTAGGACTGAAATGAAGCTTGGTGAGCTTGCCACACAAACCAATGCTCCACAAGTGAGTTTCACATGCCACCAACTCCACATTCACAGATAACTTCAGCGCCAAAGCAGTTTTCAGAAAGCCCTCAATACAAAGGCTCTAGGCCTAAATATTGGTGTGAGAGCTAATTCAATCAAGGAAACACTGCATGTTCTTGAAGCGCATATTGAAGAAGAATCAGCCGAGTGGTTCTTGTGAGAGAACAACTCCATTTGGCTCACTAACTTCACACACTCGGTCAGGCTTCCAACCAGCTTTCAAGGAAACTCAGTTTTCACCCTACAGGCTTAATGCCCTTTGAGTGCATTATCTAGGAATGAACCTGGTAGAGCATCCCACACAAACCAATGCTCCACATGCGGGTTTCACATGCCACCAACTCCACATTCACAGACAACTTCAGCGCCAAAGCCGCTTTCAGATAGCCCTCAATACAAAGGCTCTAGGTACAAATATTGGTGTGAGAGCTAATTCAATCAAGGAAACACTGCATGTTGGTGAAGCGCATATTGAAGAAGAATCAGCCGAGTGGTTCTTGTGGGAGAACAACTCCATTTGGCTCACTAACTTCACACACCATCAGGCTTCCAAGCAGCTCTCAAGGAAACTCAGTTTTCACCCTACAGGCTTAACACCCTTTGAGTGCCTAGGACTGAAATGAAGCTTCGTGAGCTTGCCACACAAACCAATGCTCCACATGCGGGTTTCACATGCCACCAACTCCACATTCACATCAACTTCAGCGCCAAAGCCGTTTTCAGATAGCCCTCAATACAAAGGCTCTAGGTGCAAATATTGCTGTGAGAGCTAATTCAATCAAGGAAACACTGCATGTTGGTGACGTGCATATTGAAGAAGAATCAGCCGAGTGGTTCTTGTGGGAGAACAACTCCATTTGGCTCACTTACTTCACACACCATCAGGCTTCCAAGCAGCTCTCAATGAAACTCAGTATTCACACTCTGCGCTTAATGCCCTTTGAGTGCATTATCTAGGAATGAACCTGGTAGAGCATCCCACACAAACCAATGCTCCACATGCGGGTTTCACTTGCATCCAACTCCACATTCACAGACCACTTCAGCGCCAAAGCCGTTTTCAAATAGCCCTCAATACAAAGGCTCTAGGCGCAAATATTGGTGTGAGAGCTAATTCAATCAAAGAAATACTGCATGTTGGTGACGCGCATATTGAAGAAGAATCAGCCGAGTGGTTCTTGTGGGAGAACAACTCCATTTGGCTCACTAACTTCACACACTCGGTCAGGCTTCCAAGCAGCTCTCAAGGAAACTCAGTTTTCACCCTCTGGGCTTAATGCCCTTTGAGTGCATTATGTAGGAATGAACCTGGTACAGCATCCGACACAAACCAATGCTCCACATGCGGGTTTCATATGCCACCAACTCCACATTCACAGATAACTTCAGCGCCAAAGCCGTTTTCAGATAGCCCTCAATACAAAGGCTTTAGGCGCAAATATTGGTGTGAGAGCTAATTCAATCAAGGAAACACTGCATGTTGGTGAAGCGCATATTGAAGAAGAATCGGCCGAGTGGTTCTTGTGGGAGAACAACTCCATTTGGCTCACTAACTTCACACACCATCAGGCTTCCAAGCAGCTCTCAAGGAAACTCAGTTTTCACACTCTATGCTTAATGCGCTTTGATTGCCTAGGACTGAAATGAAGCTTGGTGAGCTTCCCACACAAACCAATGCTCCACATGCGGGTTTCACATGCCACCAACTCCACATTCACAGACAACTTCAGCGCCAAAGCCGTTTTCAGATAGCCCTCAATACAAAGGCTCTAGGTGCAAATATTGGTGTGAGAGCTAATTCAATCAAGGAAACACTGCATCTTGGTTAAGGGCATATTGAAGAAGAATCAGCCGAGTGGTTCTTGTGGTAGAACAACTCCATTTGGCTCACTAACTTCACACACCATCAGGCTTCCAAGCAGCTCTCAAGGAAACTCAATTTTCACACTCTAGGCTTAATGCGCTTTGAGTGCATTATGTAGGAATGAACCTGGTAGAGCATCGCACACAAACCAATGCTCCACATGCAGGTTTCACATGCCACCAACTCCACATTCCAGACAACTTCAGCGCCAAAGCCGTTTTCAAATAGCCCTCAATACAAAGGCCCTGGGGCAAATATATATTGGTGTGACAGCTAATTCAATCAAGGAAACACTGCATGTTGCTGAAGCGCATATTGAAGAAGAATCGGCCGAGTGGTTCTTGTGGGAGAACAACTCCATTTGGCTCACTAACTTCAAACTCCATCAGGCTTCCAAGCAGCTCTCAAGGAAACTCAGTTTTCACACTCTATGCTTAATGCCCTTTGAGTGCATTATCTAGGAATGAACTTGGTAGAGCATCCCACACAAACCAATGCTCCACATGCGGGTTTCACATGCCACCAACTCCACATTCACACACAACTTCAGCGCCAAAGCCGTTTTCAGAGAGCCCTCAATACAAAGGCTCTAGGCGCAAATATTGGTGTGAGAGCTAATTCAATCAAGGAAACACTGCATGTTGGTGAAGCGCATATTGAAGAAGAATCAGCCGAGTGGTTCTTGTGGGAGAACAACTCCATTTGGCTCACTAACTTCACACACCATCAGGCTTCCATGCAGCTCTCAAGGAAACTCAGTTTTCACACTCTATGCTTAATGCCCTTTGAGTGCCTAGGACTGAAATGAAGCTTGGTGAGCTTGCCACACAAATCAATGCTCCACATGTGGGTTTCATATGCCACCAACTCCACATTCACACACGACTTCAGCGCCAAAGCAGTTTTCAGAAAGCCCTCAATACAAAGGCTCTAGGCCCAAATATTGGTGTGAGAGCTGATTCAATCAAGGAAACACTGCATGTTGGTGAAGCGCATATTGAAGAAGAATCAGCCGAGTGGTTGTTGTGGGGGAACAACTCCATTTGGCTCACTAACTTCACACACCATCAGGCTTCCAACCATCTTTCAAGGAAACTCAGTTTTCACCCTACAGGCTTAATGCACTTTGAGTGCATTATCTAGGAATGAACATGGTAGAGCATCCCACACAAACCAATGCTCCACATGCGGGTTTCACATGCCACCAACTCCACATTCACAGACAACTTCAGCGCCAAAGCCGCTTTCAGATAGCCCTCAATACAAACGCTCTAGGCACAAATATTGGTGTGAGAGCTAATTCAATCAAGGAAACACTGCATGTTGGTGAAGCGCATATTGAAGAAGAATCAGCCGAGTGGTTCTTGTGGGAGAACAACTCCATTTGGCTCACTAACTTCACACACCATCAGGCTTCCAAGCAGCTCTCAAGGAAACTCAGTTTTCACCCTACAGGCTTAATGCCCTTTGAGTGCCTAGGACTGATATGAAGCTTGGTGAGCTTGCCACACAAACCAATGCTCCACATGTGGGTTTCACATGCCACCAACTCCACATTCACAGACAACTTCAGCGCCAAAGCCGTTTTCAGATAGCCCTCAATACAAAGGCTCTAGGTGCAAATATTGGTGTGAGAGCTAATTCAATCAAGGAAATACTGCATGTTGGTGAAGCGCATATTGAAGAAGAATCAGCCGAGTGGTTCTTGTGGGAGAACAACTCCATTTGGCTCACTAACTTCACACACCATCAGGCTTCCATGCAGCTCTCAAGAAAACTCAGTTTTCACACTCTATGCTTAATGCCCTTTGAGTGCATTATCTAGGAATGAACTTGGTAGAGCATCCCACACAAACCAATGCTCCACATGCGGGTTTCACATGCCACCAACTCCTCATTCTCAGACAACTTCAGCGCCAAAGCCGTTTTCAGATAGCCCTCAATACAAAGGCTCTAGGCGCAAATATTGGTGTGAGAGCTAATTCCATCAAGGAAACACTGCATGTTGGTGAAGCGCATATTGAAGAAGAATCAGCCGAGTGGTTCTTGTGGAAGAACAACTCCATTTGGCTCACTAACTTCACACTCCATCAGGCTTCCAAGCAGCTCTCAAGGAAACTCAGTTTTCACACTCTAGGCTTAATGCCCTTTGAGTGCCTAGGACTGAAATGAAGCTTGGTGAGCTTGCCACACAAACCAATGCTCCACATGCGGGTTTCACATGCCACCAACTCCACATTCACAGACAACTTCAGCGCCAAAGCCGTTTTCAGATAGCCCTCCATACAAAGGCTCAGGGGCAAATATATATTGGTGTGAGAGCTAATTCAATCAAGGAAACACTGCATGTTGGTGAAGCACATATTGAAAAGAATCAGCCGAGTGGTTCTTGTGAGAGAACAACTCCATTTGGCTCACTAACTTCAGACTCCATCAGGCTTCCAAGCAGCTCAAATGGAAACTCAGTTTTCACACTCCATGCTTAATGCCCTTTGAGTGCATTATCTAGGAATGAACCTGGTAGAGCATCCCACACAAACCAATGCTCTACATGCGGGTTTCACATGCCACCAACTCCACATTCACAGACAACTTCAGCGCCAAAGCCGTTTTCAGAAAGCCCTCCATACAAAGGCTCTAGGCGCCATTATTGGTGTGAGAGCTAATTCAATCAAGGAAACACTGCATGTTGGTGAAGCGCATATTGAAGAAGAATCAGCCGAGTGGTTCTTGTAGGAGAACAACTCCATTTGGCTCACTAACTTCACATTAAATCAGGCTTCCAAGCAGCTCTCAAGGAAACTCAGTTTTCACCCTACAGTATTAATGCTCTTTGAGTGCCTAGGACTGAAATGAATCTTGGTGAGCTTGCCACACAAACCAATGCTCCACATGCGGGTTTCACTTGCATCCAACTCCACATTCACAGACAACTTCAGCGCCAAAGCCGTTTTCAGATAGCCCTCAATACAAAGCCTGTAAGCGCAAATATTGGTGTGAGAGCTAATTCAATGAAGGAAACACTGCATGTTGGTGAAGCACATATTGAAGAAGAATCAGCCGAGTGGTTCTTGTGGGAGAACAACTCCATTTGGCTCACTAACTTCACACACCATCAGGCTTCCAAGCAACTTTCAAGGAAACTCAGTTTTCACACTCTAGGCTTAATGCCCTTTGAGTGCATTATCTAGGAATGCACCTGGTACAGCATCAAACACTAACCAATGCTCCACATGCGGGTTTCATATGCCACCAACTCCACATTCACAGACAACTTCAGCGCCAAAGCCGTTTTCAAATAGCCCTCAATACAAAGGCTCTAGGCGCAAATATTGGTGTGACAAGTAATTCAATGAGGAAACACTGCATGTTGGTGAAGCGCATATTGAAGAAGAATCAGCCGAGTGGTTCTTGTGGGAGAACAACTCCATTTGGCTCACTAACTTCACACACCATCAGGCTTCCACCCAGCTCTCAAGGAAACTCAGTTTTCACACTCTGGACTTAATGCCCTTTGAGTGCATTATGTAGGAATGAACCTGGTACAGCATCCGACACAAACCAATGCTCCACATGCGGGTTTCATATGCCACCAACTCCACATTCACAGATAACTTCAGCGCCAAAGCCGTTTTCAGATAGCCCTCAATACAAAGGCTTTAGGCGCAAATATTGGTGTGAGAGCTAATTCAATCAAGGAAACACTGCATGTTGGTGAAGCGCATATTGAAGAAGAATCAGCCGAGTGGTTCTTGTGGGAGAACAACTCCATTTGGCTCACTAACTTCACACACCATCAGGCTTCCAAGCAGCTCTCAAGGAAACTCAGTTTTCACACTCTATGCTTAATGCGCTTTGATTGCCTAGGACTGAAATGAAGCTTGGTGAGCTTCCCACACAAACCAATGCTCCACATGCGGGTTTCACATGCCACCAACTCCACATTCACAGACAACTTCAGCGCCAAAGCCGTTTTCAGATAGCCCTCAATACAAAGGCTCTAGGTGCAAATATTGGTGTGAGAGCTAATTCAATCAAGGAAACACTGCATGTTGGTGAAGCGCATATTGAAGAAGAATCAGCCGAGTGGTTCTTGTGGGAGAACAACTCCATTTGGCTCACTAACTTCACACACCATCAGGCTTCCAAGCAGCTCTCAAGGAAACTCAGTTTTCACACTCTAGGCTTAATGCCCTTTGAGTGCCTAGGACTGAAATGAAGCTTGGTGAGCTTGCCACACAAACCAATGCTCCACATGCGGGTTTCACATGCCACCAACTCCACATTCACAGACAACTTCAGCGCCAAAGCCGTTTTCAGATAGCCCTCAATACAAAGGCTCTAGGCGCAAATATTGGTGTGAGAGCTAATTCAATCAAGGAAACACTGCATCTTGGTTAAGGGCATATTGAAGAAGAATCAGCCGAGTGGTTCTTGTGGGAGAACAACTCCATTTGGCTCACTAACTTCACACACCATCAGGCTTCCAAGCAGCTCTCAAGGAAACTCAGTTTTCACACTCTAGGCTTAATGCGCTTTGAGTGCATTATGTAGGAATGAACCTGGTAGAGCATCGCACACAAACCAATGCTCCACATGCAGGTTTCACATGCCACCAACTCCACATTCCAGACAACTTCAGCGCCAAAGCCGTTTTCAAATAGCCCTCAATACAAAGGCCCTGGGGCAAATATATATTGGTGTGAGAGCTAATTCAATCAAGGAAACACTGCATGTTGCTGAAGCGCATATTGAAGAAGAATCAGCCGAGTGGTTCTTTTGGGAGAACAACTCCATTTGGCTCACTAACTTCACACACCATCAGGCTTCCAAGCAGCTCTCAAGGAAACTCAGTTTTCACCCTACAGGCTTTATGCCCTTTGAGTGCCTAGGACTGAAATGAAGCTTGGTGAGCTTGCCACACAAACCAATGCTCCACATGCGGGTTTCACATGCCACCAACTCCACATTCACAGACAACTTCAGCGCCAAAGCCGTTTTCAGAGAGCCCTCAATACAAAGGTTCTAGGTGCAAATATTGCTGTGAGAGCTAATTCAATCAAGGAAACACTGCATGTTGGGGACGCACATATTGAAGAAGAATCGGCCGAGTGGTTCTTGTGGGAGAACAACTCCATTTGGCTCACTAACTTCAAACTCCATCAGGCTTCCAAGCAGCTCTCAAGGAAACTCAGTTTTCACACTCTATGCTTAATGCCCTTTGAGTGCATTATCTAGGAATGAACTTGGTAGAGCATCCCACACAAACCAATGCTCCACATGCGGGTTTCACATGCCAGCAACTCCACATTCACACACAACTTCAGCGCCAAAGCCGTTTTCAGAGAGCCCTCAATACAAAGGCTCTAGGCGCAAATATTGGTGTGAGAGCTAATTCAATCAAGGAAACACTGCATGTTGGTGAAGCGCATATTGAAGAAGAATCAGCCGAGTGGTTCTTGTGGGAGAACAACTCCATTTGGCTCACTAACTTCACACACCATCAGGCTTCCATGCAGCTCTCAAGGAAACTCAGTTTTCACACTCTATGCTTAATGCCCTTTGAGTGCCTAGGACTGAAATGAAGCTTGGTGAGCTTGCCACACAAATCAATGCTCCACATGTGGGTTTCATATGCCACCAACTCCACATTCACACACGACTTCAGCGCCAAAGCAGTTTTCAGAAAGCCCTCAATACAAAGGCTCTAGGCCCAAATATTGGTGTGAGAGCTGATTCAATCAAGGAAACACTGCATGTTGGTGAAGCGCATATTGAAGAAGAATCAGCCGAGTGGTTGTTGTGGGGGAACAACTCCATTTGGCTCACTAACTTCACACACCATCAGGCTTCCAACCATCTTTCAAGGAAACTCAGTTTTCACCCTACAGGCTTAATGCACTTTGAGTGCATTATCTAGGAATGAACATGGTAGAGCATCCCACACAAACCAATGCTCCACATGCGGGTTTCACATGCCACCAACTCCACATTCACAGACAACTTCAGCGCCAAAGCCGCTTTCAGATAGCCCTCAATACAAACGCTCTAGGCACAAATATTGGTGTGAGAGCTAATTCAATCAAGGAAACACTGCATGTTGGTGAAGCGCATATTGAAGAAGAATCAGCCGAGTGGTTCTTTTGGGAGAACAACTCCATTTGGCTCACTAACTTCACACACCATCAGGCTTCCAAGCAGCTCTCAAGGAAACTCAGTTTTCACCCTACAGGCTTAATGCCCTTTGAGTGCCTAGGACTGATATGAAGCTTGGTGAGCTTGCCACACAAACCAATGCTCCACATGCGGGTTTCACATGCCACCAACTCCACATTCACAGACAACTTCAGCGCCAAAGCCGTTTTCAGATAGCCCTCAATACAAAGGCTCTAGGTGCAAATATTGGTGTGAGAGCTAATTCAATCAAGGAAATACTGCATGTTGGTGAAGCGCATATTGAAGAAGAATCAGCCGAGTGGTTCTTTTGGGAGAACAACTCCATTTGGCTCACTAACATCACACACCATCAGGCTTCCATGCAGCTCTCAAGAAAACTCAGTTTTCACACTCTATGCTTAATGCCCTTTGAGTGCATTATCTAGGAATGAACCTGGTAGAGCATCCCACACAAACCAATGCTCCACATGCGGGTTTCACATGCCACCAACTCCTCATTCTCAGACAACTTCAGCGCCAAAGCCGTTTTCAGATAGCCCTCAATACAAAGGCTCTAGGCGCAAATATTGGTGTGAGAGCTAATTCCATCAAGGAAACACTGCATGTTGGTGAAGCGCATATTGAAGAAGAATCAGCCGAGTGGTTCTTGTGGGAGTACAACTCCATTTGGCTCACTAACTTCACACACCAGCAGGCTTCCAAGCAGCTCTCAAGGAAACTCAGTTTTCACCCTACAGGCTTAATGCCCTTTGAGTGCCTAGGAATGAAATGAAGCTTGGTGAGCTTGCCACACAAACTAATGCTCCACATGCGGGTTTCACATGCCACGAACTCCACATTCACAGACAACTTCAGCGCCAAAGCCGTTTTCAGAGAGCCCTCAATACAAAGGCTTCGGGCAAATATTGGTGTGAGAGCTAATTCAATCAAGGAAACACTGCATGTTGGTGAAGCGCATAGGAAGAAGAATCAGCCGAGTGGTTCTTGTGGGAGAACAACTCCATTTATCTCACTAACTTCAAACTCGGTCAGGCTTCCATGCAGCTCTCAAGGAAACTCAGTTTTCACACTCTGGACTTATTGCCCTTTGAGTGCATTATGAGAAATGCACCTTGTACAGCATCCCACACAAACCAATGCTCCACATGCGGGTTTCACATGCCACCAACTCCACATTCACAGACAACTTCAGCGCCAAAGCCGTTTTCAGATAGCCCTCCATACAAAGGCTCAGGGGCAAATATATATTGGTGTGAGAGCTAATTCAATCAAGGAAACACTGCATGTTGGTGAAGCACATATTGAAAAGAATCAGCCGAGTGGTTCTTGTGAGAGAACAACTCCATTTGGCTCACTAACTTCAGACTCCATCAGGCTTCCAAGCAGCTCAAATGGAAACTCAGTTTTCACACTCCATGCTTAATGCCCTTTGAGTGCATTATCTAGGAATGAACCTGGTAGAGCATCCCACACAAACCAATGCTCTACATGCGGGTTTCACATGCCACCAACTCCACATTCACAGACAACTTCAGCGCCAAAGCCGTTTTCAGAAAGCCCTCCATACAAAGGCTCTAGGCGCCATTATTGGTGTGAGAGCTAATTCAATCAAGGAAACACTGCATGTTGGTGAAGCGCATATTGAAGAAGAATCAGCCGAGTGGTTCTTGTAGGAGAACAACTCCATTTGGCTCACTAACTTCACATTAAATCAGGCTTCCAAGCAGCTCTCAAGGAAACTCAGTTTTCACCGTACAGTATTAATGCTCTTTGAGTGCCTAGGACTGAAATGAATCTTGGTGAGCTTGCCACACAAACCAATGCTCCACATGCGGGTTTCACTTGCATCCAACTCCACATTCACAGACAACTTCAGCGCCAAAGCCGTTTTCAGATAGCCCTCAATACAAAGCCTGTAAGCGCAAATATTGGTGTGAGAGCTAATTCAATGAAGGAAACACTGCATGTTGGTGAAGCACATATTGAAGAAGAATCAGCCGAGTGGTTCTTGTGGGAGAACAACTCCATTTGGCTCACTAACTTCACACACCATCAGGCTTCCAAGCAACTTTCAAGGAAACTCAGTTTTCACACTCTAGGCTTAATGCCCTTTGAGTGCATTATCTAGGAATGCACCTGGTACAGCATCAAACACAAACCAATGCTCCACATGCGGGTTTCATATGCCACCAACTCCACATTCACAGACAACTTCAGCGCCAAAGCCGTTTTCAAATAGCCCTCAATACAAAGGCTCTAGGCGCAAATATTGGTGTGACAAGTAATTCAATGAGGAAACACTGCATGTTGGTGAAGCGCATATTGAAGAAGAATCAGCCGAGTGGTTCTTGTGGGAGAACAACTCCATTTGGCTCACTAACTTCACACACCATCAGGCTTCCACCCAGCTCTCAAGGAAACTCAGTTTTCACACTCTGGACTTAATGCCCTTTGAGTGCATTATGTAGGAATGAACCTGGTACAGCATCCGACACAAACCAATGCTCCACATGCGGGTTTCATATGCCACCAACTCCACATTCACAGATAACTTCAGCGCCAAAGCCGTTTTCAGATAGCCCTCAATACAAAGGCTTTAGGCGCAAATATTGGTGTGAGAGCTAATTCAATCAAGGAAACACTGCATGTTGGTGAAGCGCATATTGAAGAAGAATCAGCCGAGTGGTTCTTGTGGGAGAACAACTCCATTTGGCTCACTAACTTCACACACCATCAGGCTTCCAAGCAGCTCTCAAGGAAACTCAGTTTTCACACTCTATGCTTAATGCGCTTTGATTGCCTAGGACTGAAATGAAGCTTGGTGAGCTTCCCACACAAACCAATGCTCCACATGCGGGTTTCACATGCCACCAACTCCACATTCACAGACAACTTCAGCGCCAAAGCCGTTTTCAGATAGCCCTCAATACAAAGGCTCTAGGTGCAAATATTGGTGTGAGAGCTAATTCAATCAAGGAAACACTGCATGTTGGTGAAGCGCATATTGAAGAAGAATCAGCCGAGTGGTTCTTGTGGGAGAACAACTCCATTTGGCTCACTAACTTCACACACCATCAGGCTTCCAAGCAGCTCTCAAGGAAACTCAGTTTTCACACTCTAGGCTTAATGCCCTTTGAGTGCCTAGGACTGAAATGAAGCTTGGTGAGCTTGCCACACAAACCAATGCTCCACATGCGGGTTTCACATGCCACCAACTCCACATTCACAGACAACTTCAGCGCCAAAGCCGTTTTCAGATAGCCCTCAATACAAAGGCTCTAGGCGCAAATATTGGTGTGAGAGCTAATTCAATCAAGGAAACACTGCATCTTGGTTAAGGGCATATTGAAGAAGAATCAGCCGAGTGGTTCTTGTGGGAGAACAACTCCATTTGGCTCACTAACTTCACACACCATCAGGCTTCCAAGCAGCTCTCAAGGAAACTCAGTTTTCACACTCTAGGCTTAATGCGCTTTGAGTGCATTATGTAGGAATGAACCTGGTAGAGCATCGCACACAAACCAATGCTCCACATGCAGGTTTCACATGCCACCAACTCCACATTCCAGACAACTTCAGCGCCAAAGCCGTTTTCAAATAGCCCTCAATACAAAGGCCCTGGGGCAAATATATATTGGTGTGAGAGCTAATTCAATCAAGGAAACACTGCATGTTGCTGAAGCGCATATTGAAGAAGAATCAGCCGAGTGGTTCTTTTGGGAGAACAACTCCATTTGGCTCACTAACTTCACACACCATCAGGCTTCCAAGCAGCTCTCAAGGAAACTCAGTTTTCACCCTACAGGCTTTATGCCCTTTGAGTGCCTAGGACTGAAATGAAGCTTGGTGAGCTTGCCACACAAACCAATGCTCCACATGCGGGTTTCACATGCCACCAACTCCACATTCACAGACAACTTCAGCGCCAAAGCCGTTTTCAGAGAGCCCTCAATACAAAGGTTCTAGGTGCAAATATTGCTGTGAGAGCTAATTCAATCAAGGAAACACTGCATGTTGGGGACGCACATATTGAAGAAGAATCGGCCGAGTGGTTCTTGTGGGAGAACAACTCCATTTGGCTCACTAACTTCAAACTCCATCAGGCTTCCAAGCAGCTCTCAAGGAAACTCAGTTTTCACACTCTATGCTTAATGCCCTTTGAGTGCATTATCTAGGAATGAACTTGGTAGAGCATCCCACACAAACCAATGCTCCACATGCGGGTTTCACATGCCAGCAACTCCACATTCACACACAACTTCAGCGCCAAAGCCGTTTTCAGAGAGCCCTCAATACAAAGGCTCTAGGCGCAAATATTGGTGTGAGAGCTAATTCAATCAAGGAAACACTGCATGTTGGTGAAGCGCATATTGAAGAAGAATCAGCCGAGTGGTTCTTGTGGGAGAACAACTCCATTTGGCTCACTAACTTCACACACCATCAGGCTTCCATGCAGCTCTCAAGGAAACTCAGTTTTCACACTCTATGCTTAATGCCCTTTGAGTGCCTAGGACTGAAATGAAGCTTGGTGAGCTTGCCACACAAATCAATGCTCCACATGTGGGTTTCATATGCCACCAACTCCACATTCACACACGACTTCAGCGCCAAAGCAGTTTTCAGAAAGCCCTCAATACAAAGGCTCTAGGCCCAAATATTGGTGTGAGAGCTGATTCAATCAAGGAAACACTGCATGTTGGTGAAGCGCATATTGAAGAAGAATCAGCCGAGTGGTTGTTGTGGGGGAACAACTCCATTTGGCTCACTAACTTCACACACCATCAGGCTTCCAACCATCTTTCAAGGAAACTCAGTTTTCACCCTACAGGCTTAATGCACTTTGAGTGCATTATCTAGGAATGAACATGGTAGAGCATCCCACACAAACCAATGCTCCACATGCGGGTTTCACATGCCACCAACTCCACATTCACAGACAACTTCAGCGCCAAAGCCGCTTTCAGATAGCCCTCAATACAAACGCTCTAGGCACAAATATTGGTGTGAGAGCTAATTCAATCAAGGAAACACTGCATGTTGGTGAAGCGCATATTGAAGAAGAATCAGCCGAGTGGTTCTTGTGGGAGAACAACTCCATTTGGCTCACTAACTTCACACACCATCAGGCTTCCAAGCAGCTCTCAAGGAAACTCAGTTTTCACCCTACAGGCTTAATGCCCTTTGAGTGCCTAGGACTGATATGAAGCTTGGTGAGCTTGCCACACAAACCAATGCTCCACATGCGGGTTTCACATGCCACCAACTCCACATTCACAGACAACTTCAGCGCCAAAGCCGTTTTCAGATAGCCCTCAATACAAAGGCTCTAGGTGCAAATATTGGTGTGAGAGCTAATTCAATCAAGGAAATACTGCATGTTGGTGAAGCGCATATTGAAGAAGAATCAGCCGAGTGGTTCTTTTGGGAGAACAACTCCATTTGGCTCACTAACTTCACACACCATCAGGCTTCCATGCAGCTCTCAAGAAAACTCAGTTTTCACACTCTATGCTTAATGCCCTTTGAGTGCATTATCTAGGAATGAACCTGGTAGAGCATCCCACACAAACCAATGCTCCACATGCGGGTTTCACATGCCACCAACTCCTCATTCTCAGACAACTTCAGCGCCAAAGCCGTTTTCAGATAGCCCTCAATACAAAGGCTCTAGGCGCAAATATTGGTGTGAGAGCTAATTCCATCAAGGAAACACTGCATGTTGGTGAAGCGCATATTGAAGAAGAATCAGCCGAGTGGTTCTTGTGGGAGTACAACTCCATTTGGCTCACTAACTTCACACACCAGCAGGCTTCCAAGCAGCTCTCAAGGAAACTCAGTTTTCACCCTACAGGCTTAATGCCCTTTGAGTGCCTAGGAATGAAATGAAGCTTGGTGAGCTTGCCACACAAACTAATGCTCCACATGCGGGTTTCACATGCCACGAACTCCACATTCACAGACAACTTCAGCGCCAAAGCCGTTTTCAGAGAGCCCTCAATACAAAGGCTTCGGGCAAATATTGGTGTGAGAGCTAATTCAATCAAGGAAACACTGCATGTTGGTGAAGCGCATAGGAAGAAGAATCAGCCGAGTGGTTCTTGTGGGAGAACAACTCCATTTATCTCACTAACTTCAAACTCGGTCAGGCTTCCATGCAGCTCTCAAGGAAACTCAGTTTTCACACTCTGGACTTATTGCCCTTTGAGTGCATTATGAGAAATGCACCTTGTACAGCATCCCACACAAACCAATGCTCCACATGCGGGTTTCACATGCCACCAACTCCACATTCACAGACAACTTCAGCGCCAAAGCCGTTTTCAGATAGCCCTCAATACAAAGGCTCTAGGCGCAAATATTGGTGTGGGAGCTAATTCCATCAAGGAAACACTGCATGTTGGTGAAGCGCATATTGAAGAAGAATCAGCCGAGTGGTTCTTGTGGGAGAACAACTCCATTTGGCTCACTAACTTCACACTCCATCAGGCTTCCAAGCAGCTCTCAATGAAAATCATGTTTTCACACTCTATGCTTAATGCCCTTTGAGTGCATTATCTAGGAATGAACCTGGTAGAGCATCCCACACAAACCAATGCTCCACATGCGGGTTTCACATGCCACCAACTCCACATTCACAGACAACTTCAGCGCCAAAGTCGTTTTCAGAGAGCCCTCAATGCAAAGGCTCTAGGCGCAAATAATTATGTGAGAGCTAATTCAATCAAGGAAACACTGCATGTTGGTGAAGCGCATATTGAAGACGCATCGGCCGAGTGGTTCTTGTGGGAGAACAAGTCCATTTGGCTCACTAACTTCACACACCATCAGGCTTCCAAGCAGCTCTCAAGAAAACTCAGTTTTCACACTCTATGCTTAATGCCCTTTGAGTGCATTATCTAGGAATGAACCTGCTAGAGCATCCCACACAAACCAATGCTCCACATGCGGGTTTCACATGCCACCAACTCCACATTCACAGACAACTTCAGCGCCAAAGCCGTTTTCAGATAGCCCTCAATACAAAGGCTTTAGGCGCAAATATTGGTGTGAGAGCTAATTCAATCAAGGAAACACTGCATGTTGGTGAAGCGCATATTGAAGAAGAATCAGCCGAGTGGTTCTTGTGGGAGAACAACTCCATTTGGCTCACTAACGTCACACACCATCAGACTTCCAAGCAGCTCTCAAGGAAACTCAGTATTCACAATCTGGGCTTAATGCCCTTTGAGTGCCTAGGACTGAAATGAAGCTTGGTGAGCTTGCCACACAAACCAATGCTCCACATGCGGGTTTCACATGCCACCAACTCCACATTCACAGACAACTTCAGCGCCAAAGCCATTATCAGAAAGCCCTCAATACAAACTCTCTAGGCACAAATATTGCTGTGAGAGCTAATTCAATCAAGGAAACACTGCATGTTGGTGAAGCGCATATTGAAGAAGAATCAGCCGAGTGGTTCTTGTGTGAGAACAACTCCATTTGGCTCACTAACTTCACACACCATCAGGCTTCCAAGCAGCTCTCAAGGAAACTCAGTTTTCACACTCTAGGCTTAATGCCCTTTGAGTGCCTAGGACTGAAATGAAGCTTGGTGAGCTTGCCACACAAACCAATGCTCCACATGCGGGTTTCACATGCCACCAACTCCACATTCACAGACAACTTCAGCGCCAAAGCCATTTTCAGATAGCCCTCAATACAAAGGCTTTGGGGCAAATATATATTGGTGTGAGAGCTAATTCAATCAAGGAAACACTGCATGTTGGTGAAGCGCATATTGAAGAAGAATCAGCCGAGTGGTTCTTGTGGGAGAACAACTGCATTTGGCTCACTAACTTCACACACCATCAGGCTTCCAAGCAGCTCTCAAGAAAACTCAGTTTTCACACTCTGTGCTTAATGCCCTTTGTGTGCATTATCTAGGAATGAACCTGGTAGAGCATCCCACACAAACCAATGCTCCACATGCGGGTTTCACATGCCACCAACTCCACATTCACAGACAACTTCAGCGCCAAAGCCGTTTTCAGATAGCCCTCAATACAAAGGCTTTAGGCGCAAATATTGCTGTGAGAGCTAATTCAATCAAGGAAACACTGCATGTTGGTGAAGCGCATATTGAAGAAGAATCAACCGAGTGGTTCTTGTGGGAGAACAACTCCATTTGGCTCACTAACTTCACACACCATCAGGCTTCCAAGCAGCTCTCAAGGAAACTCAGTTTTCACCAAAAAGGCTTAATGCCCTTTGAGTGCCTAGGAATGAAATGAAGCTTGGTGAGGTTGCCACACAAACCAATGCTCCACATGCGGGTTTCACATGCCACCAACTCCACATTCACAAACAACATCAGCGCCAAAGCAGTTTTCAGAAAGCCCTCAATACAAAGGCTCTGGGCCCAAATATTGCTGTGAGAGCTAATTCAATCAAGGAAACACTGCATGTTGGTGAAACGCATATTAAAGAAGAATCAGCTGAGTGGTTCTTGTGGGAGAACAACTCCATTTGGCTCACTAACTTCACACACCATCAGGCTTCCAAGCAGCTCTCAAGGAAACTCAGTTTTCACACTCTAGGCTTAATGCCCTTTGAGTGCATTATCTAGGAATGAACCTGGTAGAGCATCCCACACAAACCAATGCTCCACATGCGGGTTTCACATGCCACCAACTCCACATTCACAGACAACTTCAGCGCCAAAGCCGTTTTCAGATAGCCCTCAATACAAAGGCTTTAGGCGCAAATATTGGTGTGAGAGCTAATTCAATCAAGGAAACACTGCATGTTGGTGAAGCGCATATTGAAGAAGAATCAGCCGAGTGGTTCTTGTGGGAGAACAACTCCATTTGGCTCACTAACGTCACACACCATCAGACTTCCAAGCAGCTCTCAAGGAAACTCAGTATTCACAATCTGGGCTTAATGCCCTTTGAGTGCCTAGGACTGAAATGAAGCTTGGTGAGCTTGCCACACAAACCAATGCTCCACATGCGGGTTTCACATGCCACCAACTCCACATTCACAGACAACTTCAGCGCCAAAGCCATTATCAGAAAGCCCTCAATACAAACTCTCTAGGCACAAATATTGCTCTGAGAGCTAATTCACTCAAGGAAACACTGCATGTTGGTGAAGCGCATATTAAAGAAGAATCAGCCGAGTGGTTCTTGTGGGGGAACAACTCCATTTGGCTCACTAACTTCACACACCATCAGGCTTCCAAGCAGCTCTCAAGTATTTTCAGTTTTGCCACTCTATGCTTAATGCCCTTTGAGTGCATTATCTAGGAATGAACCTGCTAGAGCATTCCACACAAACCAATGCTCCACATGCGGGTTTCACATGCCACCAACTCCACATTCACAGACAACTTCAGCGCCAAAGCCATTTTCAGATAGCCCTCAATACAAAGGCTTTGGGGCAAATATATATTGGTGTGAGAGCTAATTCAATCAAGGAAACACTGCATGTTGGTGAAGCGCATATTGAAGAAGAATCAGCCGAGTGGTTCTTGTGGGAGAACAACTGCATTTGGCTCACTAACTTCACACACCATCAGGCTTCCAAGCAGCTCTCAAGAAAACTCAGTTTTCACACTCTGTGCTTAATGCCCTTTGTGTGCATTATCTAGGAATGAACCTGGTAGAGCATCCCACACAAACCAATGCTCCACATGCGGGTTTCACATGCCACCAACTCCACATTCACAGAGAACTGCAGCGCCAAAGCCGTTTTCAGATAGCCCTCAATACAAAGGCTTTAGGCGCAAATATTGGTGTAAGAGCTAATTCAATCAAGGAAACACTGCATGTTGGTGAAGCGCATATTGAAGAAGAATCAACCGAGTGGTTCTTGTGGGAGAACAACTCCATTTGGCTCACTAACTTCACACACCATCAGGCTTCCAAGCAGCTCTCAAGGAAACTCAGTTTTCACCAAAAAGGCTTAATGCCCTTTGAGTGCCTAGGAATGAAATGAAGCTTGGTGAGGTTGCCACACAAACCAATGCTCCACATGCGGGTTTCACATGCCACCAACTCCACATTCACAAACAACATCAGCGCCAAAGCAGTTTTCAGAAAGCCCTCAATACAAAGGCTCTGGGCCCAAATATTGGTGTGAGAGCTAATTCAATCAAGGAAACACTGCATGTTGGTGAAACGCATATTAAAGAAGAATCAGCTGAGTGGTTCTTGTGGGAGAACAACTCCATTTGGCTCACTAACTTCACACACCATCAGGCTTCCAAGCAGCTCTCAAGGAAACTCAGTTTTCACACTCTGGGCTTAATGCCATTAAAATGCATTATCTAGGAATGAACCTGGTAGAGCATCCCACACAAACCAATGCTCCACATGCGGGTTTCACATGCCACCAACTCCACATTCACAGACAACTTCAGCGCCAAAGCCGTTTTCAGATAGCCCTCAATACAAAGGCTTTAGGCGCAAATATTGGTGTGAGAGCTAATTCAATCAAAGTAACACTGCATGTTGGTGAAGGGCATATTGAAGAAGAATCAGCCGAGTGCTTCTTGTGGGAGAACAACTCCATTTGGCTCACTAACTTCACACTCGGTCAGGCTTCTATGCAGCTCTCAAGGAAACTCAGTTTTCACACTCTATGCTTAATGCCCTTTGAGTGCATTATCTAGGAATGAACCTGGTAGAGCATCCCACACAAACCAATGCTCCACATGCGGGTTTCACATGCCACCAACTCCACATTCACAGACAACTTCAGCGCCAAAGCCGTTTTCAGATAGCCCTCAATACAAATTCTCTAGGTGCAAATATTGCTGTGAGAGCTAATTCAATCAAGGAAACACTGCATGTTGGTGAAGCACATATTGAAGAAGAATCAGCCGAGTGGTTCTTGTGGGAGAACAACTCCATTTGGTTCACTAACTTCACACACCATCAGGCTTCCAAGCAGCTCTCAAGGAAACTCAGTTTTCACCAAAAAGGCTTAATGCCCTTTGAGTGCCTAGGAATGAAATGAAGCTTGGTGAGCTTGCCACACAAACCAATGCTCCACATGCGGGTTTCACATGCCACCAACTCCACATTCACAAACAACATCAGCGCCAAAGCAGTTTTCAGAAAGCCCTCAATACAAAGGCTCTGGGCCCAAATATTGCTGTGAGAGCTAATTCAATCAAGGAAACACTGCATGTTGGTGAAACGCATATTAAAGAAGAATCAGCTGAGTGGTTCTTGTGGGAGAACAACTCCATTTGGCTCACTAACTTCACACACCATCAGGCTTCCAAGCAGCTCTCAAGGAAACTCAGTTTTCACACTCTATGCTTAATGCCCTTTGAGTGCATTACCTAGGAATGAACCTGGTAGAGCATCCCACACAAACCAATGCTCCACATGCGGGTTTCACATGCCACCAACTCCACATTCACAGACAACTTCAGCGCCAAAGCCGTTTTCCGATAGCAATGAATACAAAGGCTCTAGGCACAAATATTGGTGTGAGAGCTAATTCAATCAAAGTAACACTGCATGTTGGTGAAGGGCATATTGAAGAAGAATCAGCCGAGTGCTTCTTGTGGGAGAACAACTCCATTTGGCTCACTAACTTCACACTCGGTCAGGCTTCTATGCAGCTCTCAAGGAAACTCAGTTTTCACACTCTATGCTTAATGCCCTTTGAGTGCATTATCTAGGAATGAACCTGGTAGAGCATCCCACAAAAACCAATGCTCCACATGCGGGTTTCACATGCCACCAACTCCACATTCACAGACAACTTCAGCGCCAAAGCCATTTTCAGATAGCCCTCAATACAAAGGCTCTGGGGCAAATATATATTGGTGTGAGAGCTAATTCAATCAAGGAAACACTGCATGTTGGTGAAGCACATAGGAAGAAGAATCAGCCGAGTGGTTCTTGTGGGAGAACAACTCCATTTGGCTCACTAACTTCACACACCATCAGGCTTCCAAGCAGCTCTCAAGGAAACTCAGTTTTCACACTCCATGTTTAATGCCCTTTGAGTGCCTAGGACTGAAATGAAGCTTGGTGAGATTGCCCCACAAACCAATGCTTCACATGCGGGTTTCACATGCCACCAACACCACATTCACAGACAACTTCAGCGCCAAACCCGTTTTCAGATAGCCCTCAATACAAAGGCTCTAGGCCCAAATATTGGTGTGAGAGCTAATTCAATCAAGGAAACACTGCATGTTGGTGAAGCGCATATTGAAGAAGAATCAACCGAGTGGTTCTTGTGGGAGAACAACTCCATTTGGCTCACTAACTTGACACTCGGTCAGGCTTCCAAGCAGCTCTCAAGGAAACTCACTTTTCACACTCTATGCTTAATGCCCTTTGAGTGCATTATGTAGGAATGAACCTGGTAGAGCATCCCACACAAACCAATGCTCCACATGCGGGTTTCACATGCCACCAACTCCACATTCACAGACAACTTCAGCGCCAAAGCCGTTTTCAGATAGCCCTCAATACAAAGGCTCTAGGCACAAATATTGGTGTGAGAGCTAATTCAATCAAGGAAACACTACATGTTGGTGAAGCGCATATTGAAGAAGAATCAGCCGAGTGGTTCTTGTGGTAGAACAACTCCATTTGGCTCTCTAACTTCACACACTCGGTCAGGCTTCCAAGCAGCTCTCTAGGAAACTCACTTTTCACACTCTGGGCTTACTGCCCTTAAATTGCATTATCTAGGAATGAACCTGGTAGAGCATCCCACACAAACCAATGCTCCACATGCGGGTTTCACATGCCACCAACTCCACATTCACAGACAACTTCAGCGCCAAGCCTTTTTCAGATAGCCCTCAATACAAAGGCTCTAGGTGCAAATATTGGTGTAAGAGCTAATTCAATCAAGGAAACACTGCATGTTGGTGAAGCGCCTATTGAAGAAGAATCAGCCGAGTGGTTCTTTTGGGAGAACAACTCCATTTGGCTCACTAACTTGACACTCGATCAGGCTTCCAAGCCGCTCTCAAGGAAACTCAGTTTTCACAATCTGGGCTTAATGCCCTTTGAGTCCCTAGGACTGAAATGAAGCTTGGTGAGCTTGCCACACAAACCAATGCTCCACATGCGGGTTTCACATGCGTCCAACACCACATTCACAGACGACTTCAGCGCCAAACCCGTTATCAGAAAGCCCTCAATACAAACTCTCTAGGCGCAAATATTGGTGTGAGAACTAATTCAATCAAGGAAACACTGCATGTTGGTGAAGCACATATTGAAGAAGAATCAGCCGAGTGGTTCTTGTGGGAGAACAACTCCATTTGGCTCACTAACTTGACACTTGGTCAGGCTTCCAAGCAGCTCTCTAGGAAACTCACTTTTCACACTCTATGCTTAATGAGCTTTGAGTACATTATGTAGGAATGAACCTGGTAGAGCATCCCACACAAACCAATGCTCCACATGCGGGTTTCACATGCCACCAACTCCACATTCACAGACAACTTCAGCGCCAAAGCCATTTTCAGATAGCCCTCAATACAAAGGCTCTGGGGCAAATATATATTGGTGTGAGAGCTAATTCAATCAAGGAAACACTGCATGTTGGTGAAGCGCATAGGAAGAAGAGTCAGCCGAGTTGTTCTTGTGGGAGAACAACTCCATTTGGCTCACTAACTTCACACACCATCAGGCTTTCAAGCAGCTCTCAAGGAAACTCAGTTTTCACACTCCATGTTTAATGCCCTTTGAGTGCCTAGGACTGAAATGAAGCTTGGTGAGATTGCCCCACAAACCAATGCTTCACATGCGGGTTTCACATGCCACCAACTCCACATTCACAGACAACTTCAGCGCCAAACCCGTTTTCAGATAGCCCTCAATACAAAGGCTCTAGACCCAAATATTGGTGTGAGAGCTAATTCAATCAAGGAAACACTACATGTTGGTGAAGCGCATATTGAAGAAGAATCAGCCGAGTGGTTCTTGTGGTAGAACAACTCCATTTGGCTCAATAACTTCACACTCGGTCAGGCTTCCAAGCTGCTCTCAAGGAAACTCGGTTTTCACAATCTGGGCTTAATGCCCTTTGAGTGCCTAGGACTGAAATGAAGCTTAGTGAGCTTGCCACACAAACCAATGCTCCACATGCGGGTTTCACATGCGTCCAACACCACATTCACAGACGACTTCAGCGCCAAATGCCGTTATCAGAAAGCCCTCAATACAAACTCTCTACGTGTAAATATTGGTGTGAGAGCTAATTCAATCAAGGAAACACTGCATGTTGGTGAAGCACATATTGTAGAAGAATCAGCCGAGTGGTTCTTGTGGGAGAACAACTCCATTTGGCTCACTAACTTCACACTCGGTCAGGCTTCCAAGCAGCTCTCTAGGAACCTCACTTTTGACACTCTGGGCTTACTGCCCTTAAAATGCATTATCTAGGAATGAACCTGGTAGAGCATCCCACACAAACCAATGCTCCACATGCGGGTTTCACATGCCACCAACTCCACATTCACAGACAACTTCAGCGCCAAGCCTTTTTCAGATAGCCCTCAATACAAAGGCTCTAGGTGCAAATATTGGTGTAAGAGGTAATTCAATCAAGGAAACACTGCATGTTGGTGAAGCGCCTATTGAAGAAGAATCAGCCGAGTGGTTCTTTTGGGAGAACAACTCCATTTGGCTCACTAACTTGACACTCGATCAGGCTTCCAAGCCGCTCTCAAGGAAACTCAGTTTTCACAATGTGGGCTTAATGCCCTTTGAGTCCCTAGAACTGAAATGAAGCTTGGTGAGCTTGCCACACAAACCAATGCTCCACATGCGGGTTTCATATGCGTCCAACACCACATTCACAGACGACTTCAGCGCCAAAGCCGTTATCAGAAAGCCCTCAATACAAACTCTCTAGGGGCAAATATTGGTGTGAGAACTAATTCAATCAAGGAAACACTGCATGTTGGTGAAGCACATATTGAAGAAGAATCAGCCGAGTGGTTCTTGTGGGAGAACAACTCCATTTGGCTCACTAACTTGACACTTGGTCAGGCTTCCAAGCAGCTCTCTAGGAAACTCACTTTTCACACTCTATGCTTAATGCCCTTTGAGTACATTATGTAGGAATGAACCTGGTAGAGCATCCCACACAAACCAATGCTCCACATGCGGGTTGCACATGCCACCAACTCCACATTCACAGACAACTTCAGCGCCAAAGCCGTTTTCAGATAGCCCTCAATACAAAGGCTCTAGGCGCAAATATTGGTGTGAGAGCTAATTCAATCAAGGAAACAACGCATGTTGGTGAAGCACATATTGAAGAAGAATCAGCCGAGTGGTTCTTTTGGGAGAACAACTCCATTTGGCTCAATAACTTCACACTCGGTCAGGCTTCCAAGCAGCTCTCAAGGAAACTCAGTTTTCACACTCCATGTTTAATGCCCTTTGAGTTCCTAGGACTAAAATGAAGCTTGGTGAGCTTGCCACACAAACCAATGCTCCACATGCGGGTTTCACATGCGTCCAACACCACATTCACAGACGACTTCAGCGCCAAAGCCATTATCAGAAAGCCCTCAATGCAAAGGCTCTAGGCGCAAATATTGGTGTGAGAGCTAATTCAATCAAGGAAACACTGCATGTTGGTGAAGCACATATTGAAGAACAATCTGCCGAGTGGTTCTTGTGGGAGAACAACTCCATTTGGCTCACTAACTTGACACTTGGTCAGGCTTCCAAGCAGCTCTCTAGGAAACTCACTTTTCACACTCTATGCTTAATGCCCTTTGAGTGCATTATGTAGGACTGAACCTGGGAGAGTATCCCACACAAACCAATGCTCCACATGCTTGTTTCACATGCCACCAACTCCACATTCACAGACAACTTCAGCGCCAAAGCCGTTTTCAGATAGCCCTCAATACAAAGGCTCTGGCTAAATATGTATTGGTGTGAGAGCTAATTCAATCAAGGAAACAACGCATGTTGGTGAAGCACATATTGAAGAAGAATCAGCCGAGTGGTTCTTGTGGGAGAACAACTCCATTTGGCTCACTAACTTCACACACCATCAGGCTTCCAAGCAGCTCTCAAGGAAACTCAGTTTTCACACTCCATGTTTAATGCCCTTTGAGTTCCTAGGACTGAAATGAAGCTTGGTGAGCTTCCCACACAAACCAATGCTCCACATGCGGGTTTCACATGCCACCAACTCCACATTCACAGACAACTTCAGCGCCAAAGCCGTTTTCACATAGCCCTCAATACAAAGGCTCTAGGCTCAAATATTGCTGTGAGAGCTAATTCAATCAAGGAAACACTGCATGTTGGTGAAGCGCATATTGAAGAAGAATCAGCCGAGTGGTTCTTGTAGGAGAACAACTCCATTTGGCTCACTAACTTGACACTCGGTCAGGCTTCCAGGCAGCTCTCAAGGAAACTCAGTTTTCACACTCCATGCTTAATGCCCTTTGAGTGCATTATCTAGGAATGAACCTGGGAGAGCATCCCACACAAACCAATGCTCCACATGCGGGTTTCACATGCCACCAACTCCACATTCACAGACAACTTCAGCGCCAAAGCCGTTTTCAGATAGCCCTCAATACAAAGGCTCTAGGCGCAAATCTAGGCGCAAATATATATTGGTGTGAGAGCTAATGCAATCAAGGAAACACTTGTTGGTGAAGTGCATATTGAAGAAGAATCAGCCGAGTGGTTCTTGTGGTAGAACAACTCCATTTGGCTCACTAACTTCACACTCGGTCAGGCTTCCATGCAGCTCTCAAGAAAACTCAGTTTTCACACTCTGGGCATATTGCCCTTTGAGTGCATTATCTAGGAATGAACCTGGTAGAGCATCCCACACAAACCAATGCTCCACATGAGGGTTTCACATGAAACCAACTCCACATTCACAGACAACTTCAGCGCCAAAGCCGTTTTCAGATAGCCCTCAATCCAAAGGCTCTAGGCGCAAATATTGGTGTGAGAGCTAATTCCATCAAGGAAACACTGCATGTTGGTGAAGCGCATATTGAAGAAGAATCAGCCGAGTGGTTTTTGTGGGAGAACAACTCCATTTGGCTCACTAACTTCACACTCCATCAGGCTTCCAAGCAGCTCTCAAGGAAACTCAGTTTTCACACTCTATGCTTAATGCCCTTTGAGTGCATTATCTAGGAATGAACTTGGTAGAGCATCCAACACAAACCAATGCTCCACATGCGGGTTTCACATGCCACCAACTCCACATTCACACACAACTTCAGCGCCAAAGCCGTTTTCAGATAGAACTCAATACAAAGGATCAAGGCGCAAATATTGGTGTGAGAGCTAATTCAATCAAGGAAACACTGCATGTTGGTGAAGCACATATTGAAGAAGAATCAGCCGAGTGGTTCTTGTGGGAGTACAACTCCATTTGGCTCACTAACTTCACACACCAGCAGGCTTCCAAGCAGCTCTCAAGGAAACTCAGTTTTCACCCTACAGGCTTAATGCCCTTTGAGTGCCTAGGAATGAAATGAAGCTTGGTGAGCTTGCCACACAAACTAATGCTCCACATACGGGTTTCACATGCCACCAACTCCACATTCACAGACAACTTAAGCGCCAAAGCAGTTTTCAGAGAGCCCTCAATACAACGGCTTCGGGCAAATATTGCTGTGAGAGCTAATTCAATCAAGGAAACACTGCATGTTGGTGAAGCGCATAGGAAGAAGAATCAGCCGAGTGGTTCTTGTGGGAGAACAACTCCATTTATCTCACTAACTTCAAACTCGGTCAGGCTTCCATGCAGCTCTCAAGGAAACTCAGTTTTCACACTCTGGGCTTATTGCCCTTTGAGTGCATTATGAGGAATGCACCTTGTACAGCATCCCACACAAACCAATGCTCCACATGCGGGTTTCACATGCCACCAACTCCACATTCACAGACAACTTCAGCGCCAAAGCCGTTTTCAGATAGCCCTCAATGCAAAGGCTCTAGGCGCAAATATTGGTGTGAGAGCTAATTCCATCAAGGAAACACTGCATGTTGGTGAAGCGCATATTGAAGAAGAATCAGCCGAGTGGTTCTTGTGGGAGAACAACTCCATTTGGCTCACTAACTTCACACTCCATCAGGCTTCCAAGCAGCTCTCAAGGAAACTCAGTTTTCACACTCTATGCTTAATGCCCTTTGAGTGCATTATCTAGGAATGAACCTGGTAGAGCATCCCACACAAACCAATGCTCCACATGCGGGTTTCACATGCCACCAACTCCACATTCACAGACAACTTCAGCGCCAAAGCCGTTTTCAGAGAGCCCTCAATGCAAAGGCTCTAGGCGCAAATAATTATGTGAGAGCTAATTCAATCAAGGAAACACTGCATGTTGGTGAAGCGCATATTGAAGACGAATCGGCCGAGTGGTTCTTGTGGGAGAACAACTCCATTTGGCTCACTAACTTCACACACCATCAGGCTTCCAAGCAGCTCTCAAGAAAACTCAGTTTTCACACTCTATGCTTAATGCCCTTTGAGTGCATTATCTAGCAATGAACCTGGTAGAGCATCCCACACAAACCAATGCTCCACATGCAGGTTTCACATGCCACCAACTCCACATTCACAGACAACTTCAGCGCCAAAGCCGTTTTCAGATAGCCCTCAATACAAAGGCTTTAGGCGCAAATATTGGTGTGAGAGCTAATTCAATCAAGGAAACACAGCATGTTGGTGAAGCGCATATTGAAGAAGAATCAGCCGAGTGGTTCTTGTGGGAGAACAACTCCATTTGGCTCACTAACGTCACACACCATCAGGCTTCCAAGTAGCTCTCAAGGAAACTCAGTTTTCACAATCTGGGCTTAATGCCCTTTGAGTGCCTAGGACTGAAATGAAGCTTGGTGAGCTTGCCACACAAACCAAGCTCCACATGCGGGTTTCACATGCCACCAACTCCACATTCACAGACAACTTCAGCGCCAAAGCCATTATCAGAAAGCCCTCAATACAAACTCTCTAGGCACAAATATTGCTGTGAGAGCTAATTCAATCAAGGAAACACTGCATGTTGGTGAAACGCATATTAAAGAAGAATCAGCCGAGTGGTTCCTGTGGGAGAACAACTCCATTTGGCTCACTAACTTCACACACCATCAGGCTTCCAAGCAGCTCTCAAGGAAACTCAGTTTTCACACTCTAGGCTTAATGCCCTTTGAGTGCATTATCTAGGAATAAACCTGGTAGAGCATCCCACACAAACCAATGCTCCACATGCGGGTTTCCCATGCCACCAACTCCACATTCACAGACAACTTCAGCTCCAAAGCCGTTTTCAGATAGCCCTTAATACAAAGGTTCTGGGGCAAATATATATTGGTGTGAGAGCTAATTCAATCAAGGAAACACTTCATGTTGGTGAAGCGCATATTGAAGAAGAATCAGCCGAGTGGTTCTTGTGGGAGAACAACTCCATTTGGCTCACTAACTTCACACACCATCAGGCTTCCAAGCAGCTCTCAAGGAAACTCAGCTTTTACACTCTAGGCTTAATGCCCTTTGAGTGCATTATCTAGGAATGAACCTGGAAGAGCATCCCACACAAACCAATGCTCCACATGCGGGTTTCACATGCCACCAACTCCACATTCACAGACAACTTCAGCGCCAAAGCCGTTTTCAGATAGCCCTCAATACAAAGGCTCTAGGTGCAAATATTGGTGTGAGAGCTAATTCAATGAAGGAAACACTGCATGTTGGTGAAGCACATATTGAAGAAGAATCAGCCGAGTGGTTCTTGTGGGAGAACAACTCCATTTGGCTCACCAGCTTCAGACACCATCAGGCTTCCAAGCAGCTCTCAAGGAAACTCAGTTTTCACCAAAAAGGCTTAATGCCCTTTGAGTGCCTAGGAATGAAATGAAGCTTGGTGAGCTTGCCACACAAACCAATGCTCCACATGCGGGTTTCACATGCCACCAACTCCACATTCACAAACAACATCAGCGCCAAAGCAGTTTTCAGAAAGCCCTCAATACAAAGCCTCTGGGCCCAAATATTGGTGTGAGAGCTAATTCAATCAAGGAAACACTGCATGTTGGTGAAACGCATATTAAAGAAGAATCAGCTGAGTGGTTCTTGTGGGAGAACAACTCTATTTGGCTCACTAACTTCACACACCATCAGGCTTAAAGGCAGCTCTCAAGGAAACTCAGTTTTCACACTCTGGGCTTAATGCCATTAAAATGCATTATCTAGGAATGAACCTGGTAGAGCATCCCACACAAACCAATGCTCCACATGCGGGTTTCACATGCCACCAACACCACATTCACAGACAACTTCAGCGCCAAACCCGTTTTCAGATAGCCCTCAATACAAAGGCTCTAGGCACAAATATTGGTGTGAGAGCTAATTCAATCAAAGTAACACTGCATGTTGGTGAAGGGCATATTGAAGAAGAATCAGCCGAGTGTTTCTTGTGGGAGAACAACTCCATTTGGCTCACTAACTTCACACTCGGTCAGGCTTCTATGCAGCTCTCAAGGAAACTCAGTTTTCACACTCTATGCTTAATGCCCTTTGAGTGCATTATCTAGGAATGAACCTGGTAGAGCATCCCACACAAACCAATGCTCCACATGCGGGTTTCACATGCCACCAACTCCACATTCACAGACAACTTCAGCGCCAAAGCTGTTTTCAGATAGCCCTCAATACAAAGGCTCTGGGGCAAATATTGGTGTGAGAGCTAATTCAATCAAGGAAACACTGCATGTTGGTGAAGCGCATATTGAAGAAGAATCAGCCGAGTGGTTCTTGTGGGAGAACAACTCCATTTGGCTCACTAACTTCACACACCATCAGGCTTCCATGCAGCTCTCAAGGAAACTCAGTTTTCACACTCCATGTTTAATGCCCTTTGAGTGCCTAGGACTGAAATGAAGCTTGGTGAGATTGCCCCACAAACCAGTGCTTCACATGCGGGTTTCACATGCCACCAACTCCACATTCACAGACAACTTCAGCGCCAAACCCGTTTTCAGATAGCCCTCAATACAAAGGCTCTAGGCCCAAATATTGGTGTGAGAGCTAATTCAATCAAGGAAACACTGCATGTTGGTGAAGCACATATTGTAGAAGAATCAACCGAGTGGTTCTTGTGGGAGAACAACTCCATTTGGCTCACTAACTTCACACTCGGTCAGGCTTCCAAGCAGCTCTCTAGGAAACTCACTTTTCACACTCTGGGCTTACTGCCCTTAAAATGCATTATCTAGGAATGAACCTGGTAGAGCATCCCACACAAACCAATGCTCCACATGCGGGTTTCACATGCCACCAACTCCACATTCACAGACAACTTCAGCGCCAAGCCTTTTTCAGATAGCCCTCAATACAAAGGCTCTAGGTGCAAATATTGGTGTAAGAGGTAATTCAATCAAGGAAACACTGCATGTTGGTGAAGCGCCTATTGAAGAAGAATCAGCCGAGTGGTTCTTTTGGGAGAACAACTCCATTTGGCTCACTAACTTGACACTCGATCAGGCTTCCAAGCCGCTCTCAAGGAAACTCAGTTTTCACAATCTGGGCTTAATGCCCTTTGAGTGCCTAGGACTGAAATGAAGCTTGGTGAGCTTGCCACACAAACCAATGCTCCACATGCGGGTTTCACATGCGTCCAACACAACATTCACAGACGACTTCAGCGCCAAATGCCGTTATCAGAAAGCCCTCAATACAAACTCTCTACGCGTAAATATTGGTGTGAGAGCTAATTCAATCAAGGAAACACTGCATGTTGGTGAAGCACATATTGTAGAAGAATCAGCCGAGTGGTTCTTGTGGGAGAACAACTCCATTTGGCTCACTAACTTCACACTCGGTCAGGCTTCCAAGCAGCTCTCTAGGAAACTCACTTTTCACACTCTGGGCTTACTGCACTTAAAATGCATTATCTAGCAATGAACCTGGTAGAGCATCCCACACAAACCAATGCTCCACATGCGGGTTGCACATGCCACCAACTCCACATTCACAGACAACTTCAGCGCCAAGCCTTTTTCAGATAGCCCTCAATACAAAGGCTCTAGGTGCAAATATCGTTGTAAGAGGTAATTCAATCAAGGAAACACTGCATGTTGGTGAAGCACATATTGTAGAAGAATCAGCCGAGTGGTTCTTGTGGGAGAACAACTCCATTTGGCTCACTAACTTGACACTTGGTCAGGCTTCCAAGCAGCTCTCTAGGAAACTCACTTTTCACACTCTATGCTTAATGCCCTTTGAGTACATTATGTAGGAATGAACCTGGTAGAGCATCCCACAAAAACCAATGCTCCACATGCGGGTTTCACATGCCACCAACTCCACATTCACAGACAACTTCAGCGCAAAAGCCATTTTCAGATAGCCCTCAATACAAAGGCTCTGGGGCAAATATATATTGGTGTGAGAGCTAATTCAATCAAGGAAACACTGCATGTTGGTGAAGCACATAGGAAGAAGAATCAGCCGAGTGGTTCTTGTGGGAGAACAACTCCATTTGGCTCACTAACTTCACACTCGGTCAGGCTTCTATGCAGCTCTCAAGGAAACTCAGTTTTCACACTCTATGCTTAATGCCCTTTGAGTGCATTATCTAGGAATGAACCTGGTAGAGCATCCCACACAAACCAATGCTCCACATGCGGGTTTCACATGCCACCAACTCCACATTCACAGACAACTTCAGCGCCAAAGCTGTTTTCAGATAGCCCTCAATACAAAGGCTCTGGGGCAAATATTGGTGTGAGAGCTAATTCAATCAAGGAAACACTGCATGTTGGTGAAGCGCATATTGAAGAAGAATCAGCCGAGTGGTTCTTGTGGGAGAACAACTCCATTTGGCTCACTAACTTCACACACCATCAGGCTTCCATGCAGCTCTCAAGGAAACTCAGTTTTCACACTCCATGTTTAATGCCCTTTGAGTGCCTAGGACTGAAATGAAGCTTGGTGAGATTGCCCCACAAACCAGTGCTTCACATGCGGGTTTCACATGCCACCAACTCCACATTCACAGACAACTTCAGCGCCAAACCCGTTTTCAGATAGCCCTCAATACAAAGGCTCTAGGCCCAAATATTGGTGTGAGAGCTAATTCAATCAAGGAAACACTACATGTTGGTGAAGCGCATATTGAAGAAGAATCAGCCGAGTGGTTCTTGTGGTAGAACAACTCCATTTGGCTCAATAACTTCACACTCGGTCAGGCTTCCAAGCCGCTCTCAAGGAAACTCAGTTTTCACAATCTGGGCTTAATGCCCTTTGAGTGCCTAGGACTGAAATGAAGCTTGGTGAGCTTGCCACACAAACCAATGCTCCACATGCGGGTTTCACATGCGTCCAACACCACATTCACAGACGACTTCAGCGCCAAATGCCGTTATCAGAAAGCCCTCAATACAAACTCTCTACGCGTAAATATTGGTGTGAGAGCTAATTCAATCAAGGAAACACTGCATGTTGGTGAAGCACATATTGTAGAAGAATCAACCGAGTGGTTCTTGTGGGAGAACAACTCCATTTGGCTCACTAACTTCACACTCGGTCAGGCTTCCAAGCAGCTCTCTAGGAAACTCACTTTTCACACTCTGGGCTTACTGCCCTTAAAATGCATTATCTAGGAATGAACCTGGTAGAGCATCCCACACAAACCAATGCTCCACATGCGGGTTTCACATGCCACCAACTCCACATTCACAGACAACTTCAGCGCCAAGCCTTTTTCAGATAGCCCTCAATACAAAGGCTCTAGGTGCAAATATTGGTGTAAGAGGTAATTCAATCAAGGAAACACTGCATGTTGGTGAAGCGCCTATTGAAGAAGAATCAGCCGAGTGGTTCTTTTGGGAGAACAACTCCATTTGGCTCACTAACTTGACACTCGATCAGGCTTCCAAGCCGCTCTCAAGGAAACTCAGTTTTCACAATCTGGGCTTAATGCCCTTTGAGTGCCTAGGACTGAAATGAAGCTTGGTGAGCTTGCCACACAAACCAATGCTCCACATGCGGGTTTCACATGCGTCCAACACAACATTCACAGACGACTTCAGCGCCAAATGCCGTTATCAGAAAGCCCTCAATACAAACTCTCTACGCGTAAATATTGGTGTGAGAGCTAATTCAATCAAGGAAACACTGCATGTTGGTGAAGCACATATTGTAGAAGAATCAGCCGAGTGGTTCTTGTGGGAGAACAACTCCATTTGGCTCACTAACTTCACACTCGGTCAGGCTTCCAAGCAGCTCTCTAGGAAACTCACTTTTCACACTCTGGGCTTACTGCACTTAAAATGCATTATCTAGCAATGAACCTGGTAGAGCATCCCACACAAACCAATGCTCCACATGCGGGTTGCACATGCCACCAACTCCACATTCACAGACAACTTCAGCGCCAAGCCTTTTTCAGATAGCCCTCAATACAAAGGCTCTAGGTGCAAATATCGTTGTAAGAGGTAATTCAATCAAGGAAACACTGCATGTTGGTGAAGCACATATTGTAGAAGAATCAGCCGAGTGGTTCTTGTGGGAGAACAACTCCATTTGGCTCACTAACTTGACACTTGGTCAGGCTTCCAAGCAGCTCTCTAGGAAACTCACTTTTCACACTCTATGCTTAATGCCCTTTGAGTACATTATGTAGGAATGAACCTGGTAGAGCATCCCACAAAAACCAATGCTCCACATGCGGGTTTCACATGCCACCAACTCCACATTCACAGACAACTTCAGCGCAAAAGCCATTTTCAGATAGCCCTCAATACAAAGGCTCTGGGGCAAATATATATTGGTGTGAGAGCTAATTCAATCAAGGAAACACTGCATGTTGGTGAAGCACATAGGAAGAAGAATCAGCCGAGTGGTTCTTGTGGGAGAACAACTCCATTTGGCTCACTAACTTCACACACCATCAGGCTTCCAAGCAGCTCTCAAGGAAACTCAGTTTTCACACTCCATGTTTAATGCCCTTTGAGTGCCTAGGACTGAAATGAAGCTTGGTGAGATTGCCCCACAAACCAATGCTTCACATGCGGGTTTCACATGCCACCAACACCACATTCACAGACAACTTCAGCGCCAAACCCGTTTTCAGATAGCCCTCAATACAAAGGCTCTAGGCCCAAATATTGGTGTGAGAGCTAATTCAATCAAGGAAACAATGCATGTTGGTGAAGCGCATATTGAAGAAGAATCAACCGAGTGGTTCTTGTGGGAGAACAACTCCATTTGGCTCACTAACTTGACACTCGGTCAGGCTTCCAAGCAGCTCTCAAGGAAACTCACTTTTCACACTCTATGCTTAATGCCCTTTGAGTGCATTATGTAGGAATGAACCTGGTAGAGCATCCCACACAAACCAATGCTCCACATGCGGGTTTCACATGCCACCAACTCCACATTCACAGACAACTTCAGCGCCAAAGCCGTTTTCAGATAGCCCTCAATACAAAGGCTCTAGGCCCAAATATTGGTGTGAGAGCTAATTCAATCAAGGAAACACTACATGTTGGTGAAGCGCATATTGAAGAAGAATCAGCCGAGTGGTTCTTGTGGTAGAACAACTGCATTTGGCTCTCTAACTTCACACTCGGTCAGGCTTCCAAGCAGCTCTCTAGGAAACTCACTTTTCACACTCTGGGCTTACTGCCCTTAAAATGCATTATCTAGGAATGAACCTGGTAGAGCATCCCACACAAACCAATGCTCCACATGCGGGTTGCACATGCCACCAACTCCACATTCACAGACAACTTCAGCGCCAAAGCCATTTTCAGATAGCCCTCAATACAAAGGCTCTGGGGCAAATATATATTGGTGTGAGAGCTAATTCAATCAAGGAAACACTGCATGTTGGTGAAGCACATAGGAAGAAGAATCAGCCGAGTGGTTCTTGTGGGAGAACAACTCCATTAGGCTCACTAACTTCACACACCATCAGGCTTCCAAGCAGCTCTCAAGGAAACACAGATTTCACAATCCATGTTTAATGCCCTTTGAGTGCCTAGGACTGAAATGAAGCTTGGTGAGATTGCCCCACAAACCAATGCTTCACATGCGGGTTTCACATGCCACCAACACCACATTCACAGACAACTTCAGCGCCAAACCCGTTTTCAGATAGCCCTCAATACAAAGGCTCTAGGCCCAAATATTGGTGTGAGAGCTAATTCAATCAAGGAAACACTGCATGTTGGTGAAGCGCATATTGAAGAAGAATCAACCGAGTGGTTCTTGTGGGAGAACAACTCCATTTGGCTCACTAACTTGACACTCGGTCAGGCTTCCAAGCAGCTCTCAAGGAAACTGACTTTTCACACTCTATGCTTAATGCCCCTTGAGTGCATTATGTAGGAATGAACCTGGTAGAGCATCCCACACAAACCAATGCTCCACATGCGGGTTTCACATGCCACCAACTCCACATTCACAGACAACTTCAGCGCCAAAACCGTTTTCAGATAGCCCTCAATACAAAGGCTCTAGGCCCAAATATTGGTGTGAGAGCTAATTCAATCAAGGAAACACTACATGTTGGTGAAGCGCATATTGAAGAAGAATCAGCCGAGTGGTTCTTGTGGTAGAACAACTCCATTTGGCTCAATAACTTCACACTCGGTCAGGCTTCCAAGCTGCTCTCAAGGAAACTCAGTTTTCACAATCTGGGCTTAATGCCCTTTGAGTGCCTAGGACTGAAATGAAGCTTGGTGAGCTTGCCACACAAACCAATGCTCCACATGCGGGTTTCACATGCGTCCAACACCACATTCACAGACGACTTCAGCGCCAAATGCCGTTATCAGAAAGCCCTCAATACAAACTCTCTACGCGTAAATATTGGTGTGAGAGCTAATTCAATCAAGGAAACACTGCATGTTGGAGAAGCACATATTGTAGAAGAATCAGCCGAGTGGTTCTTGTGGGAGAACAACTCCATTTGGCTAACTAACTTCACACTCGGTCAGGCTTCCAAGCAGCTCTCTAGGAACCTCACTTTTCACACTCTGGGCTTACTGCCCTTAAAATACATTATCTAGGAATGAACCTGGTAGAGCATCCCACACAAACCAATGCTCCACATGCGGGTTTCACATGCCACCAACTCCACATTCACAGACAACTTCAGCGCCAAGCCTTTTTCAGATAGCCCTCAATACAAAGGCTCTAGGTGCAAATATCGTTGTAAGAGGTAATTCAATCAAGGAAACACTGCATGTTGGTGAAGCACATATTGTAGAAGAATCAGCCGAGTGGTTCTTGTGGGAGAACAACTCCATTTGGCTCACTAACTTGACACTTGGTCAGGCTTCCAAGCAGCTCTCTAGGAAACTCACTTTTCACACTCTATGCTTAATGCCCTTTGAGTACATTATGTAGGAATGAACCTGGTAGAGCATCCCACAAAAACCAATGCTCCACATGCGGGTTTCACATGCCACCAACTCCACATTCACAGACAACTTCAGCGCAAAAGCCATTTTCAGATAGCCCTCAATACAAAGGCTCTGGGGCAAATATATATTGGTGTGAGAGCTAATTCAATCAAGGAAACACTGCATGTTGGTGAAGCACATAGGAAGAAGAATCAGCCGAGTGGTTCTTGTGGGAGAACAACTCCATTTGGCTCACTAACTTCACACACCATCAGGCTTCCATGCAGCTCTCAAGGAAACTCAGTTTTCACACTCCATGTTTAATGCCCTTTGAGTGCCTAGGACTGAAATGAAGCTTGGTGAGATTGCCCCACAAACCAATGCTTCACATGCGGGTTTCACATGCCACCAACACCACATTCACAGACAACTTCAGCGCCAAACCCGTTTTCAGATAGCCCTCAATACAAAGGCTCTAGGCCCAAATATTGGTGTGAGAGCTAATTCAATCAAGGAAACAATGCATGTTGGTGAAGCGCATATTGAAGAAGAATCAACCGAGTGGTTCTTGTGGGAGAACAACTCCATTTGGCTCACTAACTTGACACTCGGTCAGGCTTCCAAGCAGCTCTCAAGGAAACTCACTTTTCACACTCTATGCTTAATGCCCTTTGAGTGCATTATGTAGGAATGAACCTGGTAGAGCATCCCACACAAACCAATGCTCCACATGCGGGTTTCACATGCCACCAACTCCACATTCACAGACAACTTCAGCGCCAAAGCCGTTTTCAGATAGCCCTCAATACAAAGGCTCTAGGCCCAAATATTGGTGTGAGAGCTAATTCAATCAAGGAAACACTACATGTTGGTGAAGCGCATATTGAAGAAGAATCAGCCGAGTGGTTCTTGTGGTAGAACAACTGCATTTGGCTCTCTAACTTCACACTCGGTCAGGCTTCCAAGCAGCTCTCTAGGAAACTCACTTTTCACACTCTGGGCTTACTGCCCTTAAAATGCATTATCTAGGAATGAACCTGGTAGAGCATCCCACACAAACCAATGCTCCACATGCGGGTTGCACATGCCACCAACTCCACATTCACAGACAACTTCAGCGCCAAAGCCATTTTCAGATAGCCCTCAATACAAAGGCTCTGGGGCAAATATATATTGGTGTGAGAGCTAATTCAATCAAGGAAACACTGCATGTTGGTGAAGCACATAGGAAGAAGAATCAGCCGAGTGGTTCTTGTGGGAGAACAACTCCATTAGGCTCACTAACTTCACACACCATCAGGCTTCCAAGCAGCTCTCAAGGAAACACAGATTTCACAATCCATGTTTAATGCCCTTTGAGTGCCTAGGACTGAAATGAAGCTTGGTGAGATTGCCCCACAAACCAATGCTTCACATGCGGGTTTCACATGCCACCAACACCACATTCACAGACAACTTCAGCGCCAAACCCGTTTTCAGATAGCCCTCAATACAAAGGCTCTAGGCCCAAATATTGGTGTGAGAGCTAATTCAATCAAGGAAACACTGCATGTTGGTGAAGCGCATATTGAAGAAGAATCAACCGAGTGGTTCTTGTGGGAGAACAACTCCATTTGGCTCACTAACTTGACACTCGGTCAGGCTTCCAAGCAGCTCTCAAGGAAACTGACTTTTCACACTCTATGCTTAATGCCCCTTGAGTGCATTATGTAGGAATGAACCTGGTAGAGCATCCCACACAAACCAATGCTCCACATGCGGGTTTCACATGCCACCAACTCCACATTCACAGACAACTTCAGCGCCAAAACCGTTTTCAGATAGCCCTCAATACAAAGGCTCTAGGCCCAAATATTGGTGTGAGAGCTAATTCAATCAAGGAAACACTACATGTTGGTGAAGCGCATATTGAAGAAGAATCAGCCGAGTGGTTCTTGTTTTAGAACAACTCCATTTGGCTCAATAACTTCACACTCGGTCAGGCTTCCAAGCTGCTCTCAAGGAAACTCAGTTTTCACAATCTGGGCTTAATGCCCTTTGAGTGCCTAGGACTGAAATGAAGCTTGGTGAGCTTGCCACACAAACCAATGCTCCACATGCGGGTTTCACATGCGTCCAACACCACATTCACAGACGACTTCAGCGCCAAATGCCGTTATCAGAAAGCCCTCAATACAAACTCTCTACGCGTAAATATTGGTGTGAGAGCTAATTCAATCAAGGAAACACTGCATGTTGGAGAAGCACATATTGTAGAAGAATCAGCCGAGTGGTTCTTGTGGGAGAACAACTCCATTTGGCTAACTAACTTCACACTCGGTCAGGCTTCCAAGCAGCTCTCTAGGAACCTCACTTTTCACACTCTGGGCTTACTGCCCTTAAAATACATTATCTAGGAATGAACCTGGTAGAGCATCCCACACAAACCAATGCTCCACATGCGGGTTTCACATGCCACCAACTCCACATTCACAGACAACTTCAGCGCCAAGCCTTTTTCAGATAGCCCTCAATACAAAGGCTCTAGGTGCAAATATTGGTGTGAGAGCTAATTCAATCAAGGAAACACTGCATGTTGGTGAAGCGCCTATTGAAGAAGAATCAGCCGAGTGGTTCTTTTGGGAAAACAACTCCATTTGGCTCACTAACTTGAGACTCGATCAGGCTTCCAAGCCGCTCTCAAGGAAACTCAGTTTTCACAATCTGGGCTTAATGCCCTTTGAGTGCCTAGGACTGAAATGAAGCTTGGTGAGCTTGCCACACAAACCAATGCTCCACATGCGGGTTTCACATGCGTCCAACACCACATTCACAGACGACTTCAGCGCCAAAGCCGTTATCAGAAAGCCCTCAATACAAACTCTCTAAGCGCAAATATTGGTGTGAGAACTAATTCAATCAAGGAAACACTTCATGTTGGTGAAGCACATATTGAAGAAGAATCAGCCGAGTGGTTCTTGTGGGAGAACAACTCCATTTGGCTCACTAACTTGACACTTGGTCAGGCTTCCAAGCAGCTCTCTAGGAAACTCTCTTTTCACACTCTATGCTTAATGCCCTTTGAGTACATTATGTAGGAATGAACCTGGTAGAGCATCCCACACAAACCAATGCGCCACATGCGGGTTTCACATGCCAATAACTCCACATTCACAGACAACTTCAGCGCCAAAGCCGTTTTCAGATAGCCCTCAATACAAAGGCTCTAGGCGCAAATATTGGTGTGAGAGCTAATTCAATCAAGGAAACAACGCATGTTGGTGAAGCACATATTGAAGAAGAATCAGCCGAGTGGTTCTTGTGGGAGAACAACTCCATTTGGCTCACTAACTTCACACTCGGTCAGGCTTTCAAGCAGCTTTCAAGGAAACTCAGTTTTCACACTCCATGTTTAATGCCCTTTGAGTTCCTAGGACCGAAATGAAGCTTGGTGAGCTTGCCACACAAACCAATGCTCCACATGCGGGTTTCACATGCGTCCAACACCACATTCACAGACGACTTCAGCGCCAAAGCCGTTATCAGAAAGCCCTCAATACAAAGGCTCTAGGCGCAAATATTGGTGTGAGAGCTAATTCAATCAAGGAAACACTGCATGTTGGTGAAGCACATATTGAAGAAGAATCAGCCGAGTGGTTCTTGTGGGGGAACAACTCCATTTGGCTCACTAACTTGACACTTGGTCAGGCTTCCAAGCAGCTCTCTAGGAAACTCACTTTTCACACTCTATGCTTAATGCCCTTTGAGTGCATTATGTAGGAATGAACCTGGGAGAGCATCCCACACAAACCAATGCTCCACATGCTTGTTTCACATGCCACCAACTCCACATTCACAGACAACTTCAGCGCCAAAGCCGTTTTCAGATAGCCCTCAATACAAAGGCTCTGGCTAAATATATATTGGTGTGAGAGCTAATTCAATCAAGGAAACACTGCATGTTGGTGAAGGGCATATTGAAGAAGAAGCAGCCGAGTGGTTCTTGTGGGAGAACAACTCCATTTGGCTCACTAACTTCACACACCATCAGGCTTCCAAGCAGCTCTCAAGGAAACTCAGTTTTCACACTCTGGGCTTAATGCCCTTTGAGTTCCTAGGACTGAAATGAAGCTTGGTGAGCTTGCCACACAAACCAATGCTCCACATGCGGGTTTCACATGCCACCAACTCCACATTCACAGACAACCCAGCGCCAAAGCCGTTTTGAGATAGCACTCAATACAAAGGCTCTAGGCGCAAATATATATTGGTGTGAGAGCTAATGCAATCAAGGAAACAATTGTTGGTGAAGTGCATATTGAAGAAGAATCAGCCGAGTGGTTCTTGTGGTAGAACAACTCCATTTGGCTCACTAACTTCACACTCCATCAGGCTTCCATGCAGCTCTCAAGGAAACTCAGTTTTCACACTCCATGCTTAATGCCCTTTGAGTGCATTATCTAGGAATGAACCTGGTAGAGCATCCCACACAAACCAATGCTCCACATGAGGGTTTCACATGAAACCAACTCCACATTCACAGACAACTTCAGCGCCAAAGCCGTTTTCAGATAGCCCTCAATGCAAAGGCTCTAGGCGCAAATATTGGTGTGAGAGCTAATTCCATCAAGGAAACACTGCATGTTGGTGAAGCGCATATTGAAGAAGAATCAGCCGAGTGGTTTTTGTGGGAGAACAACTCCATTTGGCTCACTAACTTCACACTCCATCAGGCTTCCAAGCAGCTCTCAAGGAAACTCAGTTTTCACACTCTATGCTTAATGCCCTTTGAGTGCATTATCTAGGAATGAACTTGGTAGAGCATCCAACACAAACCAATGCTCCACATGCGGGTTTCACATGCCACCAACTCCACATTCACACACAACTTCAGCGCCAAAGCCGTTTTCAGATAGCCCTCAATACAAAGGCTCAAGTCGCAAATATTGGTGTGAGAGCTAATTCAATCAAGGAAACACTGCATGTTGGTGAAGCACATATTGAAGAAGAATCAGCCGAGTGGTTCTTGTGGGAGTACAACTCCATTTGGCTCACTAACTTCACACACCAGCAGGCTTCCAAGCAGCTCTCAAGGAAACTCAGTTTTCACCCTACAGGCTTAATGCCTTTTGAGTGCCTAGGAATGAAATGAAGCTTGGTGAGCTTGCCACACAAACTAATGCTCCACATGCGGGTTTCACATGCCACCAACTTCACATTCACAGACAACTTCAGCGCTAAAGCCGTTTTCAGAGAGCCCTCAATACAAAGGCTTCGGGCAAATATTGCTGTGAGAGCTAATTCAATCAAGGAAACACTGCATGTTGGTGAAGCGCATAGGAAGAAGAATCAGCCGAGTGGTTCTTGTGGGAGAACAACTCCATTTATCTCACTAACTTCAAACTCGGTCAGGCTTCCATGCAGCTCTCAAGGAAACTCAGTTTTCACACTCTGGGCTTATTGCCCTTTGAGTGCATTATGAGGAATGCACCTTGTACAGCATCCCACACAAACCAATGCTCCACATGCGGGTTTCACATGCCACCAACTCCACATTCACAGACAACTTCAGCGCCAAAGCAGTTTTCAGATAGCCCTCAATGCAAAGGCTCTAGGCGCAAATATTGGTGTGAGAGCTAATTCCATCAAGGAAACACTGCATGTTGGTGAAGCGCATATTGAAGAAGAATCAGCCGAGTGGTTCTTGTGGGAGAACAACTCCATTTGGCTCACTAACTTCACACTCCATCAGGCTTCCAAGCAGCTCTCAAGGAAACTCAGTTTTCACACTCTATGCTTAATGCCCTTTGAGTGCATTATCTAGGAATGAACCTGGTAGAGCATCCCACAAAACCAATGCTCCACATGCGGGTTTCACATGCCACCAACTCCACATTCACAGACAACTTCAGCGCCAAAGCCGTTTTCAGAGAGCCCTCAATGCAAAGGCTCTAGGCGCAAATAATTATGTGAGAGCTAATTCAATCAAGGAAACACTGCATGTTGGTGAAGCGCATATTGAAGACGAATCGGCCGAGTGGTTCTTGTGGGAGAACAACTCCATTTGGCTCACTAACTTCACACACCATCAGGCTTCCAAGCAGCTCTCAAGAAAACTCAGTTTTCACACTCTATGCTTAATGCCCTTTGAGTGCATTATCTAGCAATGAACCTGGTAGAGCATCCCACACAAACCAATGCTCCACATGCAGGTTTCACATGCCACCAACTCCACATTCACAGACAACTTCAGCGCCAAAGCCGTTTTCAGATAGCCCTCAATACAAAGGCTCTAGGCGCAAATATTGGTGTGAGAGCTAATTCAATCAAGGAAACACTGCATGTTGGTGAAGCGCATATTGAAGAAGAATCAGCCGAGTGGTTCTTGTGGGAGAACAACTCCATTTGGCTCACTAACGTCACACATCATCAGGCTTCCAAGCAGCTCTCAAGGAAACTCAGTTTTCACAATCTGGGCTTAATGCCCTTTGAGTGCCTAGGACTGAAATGAAGCTTGGTGAGCTTGCCACACAAACCAAGCTCCACATGCGGGTTTCACATGCCACCAACTCCACATTCACAGACAACTTCAGCGCCAAAGCCGTTTTCCGATAGCAATGAATACAAAGGCTCTAGGCACAAATATTGGTGTGAGAGCTAATTCAATCAAAGTAACACTGCATGTTGGTGAAGCGCATATTAAAGAAGAATCAGCCGAGTGGTTCTTGTGGGGGAACAACTCCATTTGGCTCACTAACTTCACACACCATCAGGCTTCCAAGCAGCTCTCAAGCATTTTCAGTTTTCCCACTCTATGCTTAATGCCCTTTGAGTGCATTATCTAGGAATGAACCTGCTAGAGCATTCCACACAAACCAATGCTCCACATGCGGGTTTCACATGCCACCAACTCCACATTCACAGACAACTTCAGCGCCAAAGCCATTTTCAGATAGCCCTCAATACAAAGGCTTTGGGGCAAATATATATTGGTGTGAGAGCTAATTCAATCAAGGAAACACTGCATGTTGGTGAAGCGCATATTGAAGAAGAATCAGCCGAGTGGTTCTTGTGGGAGAACAACTCCATTTGGCTCACTAACTTCACACACCATCAGGCTTCCAAGCAGCTCTCAAGAAAACTCAGTTTTCACACTCTATGCTTCATGAGCTTTGAGTACATTATGTAGGAATGAACCTGGTAGAGCATCCCACACAAACCAATGCTCCACATGCGGGTTTCACATGCCACCAACTCCACATTCACAGACAACTTCAGCGCCAAAGCCGTTTTCAGATAGCCCTCAATACAAATTCTCTAGGTGCAAATATTGCTGTGAGAGCTAATTCAATCAAGGAAACACTGCATGTTGGTGAAGCACATATTGAAGAAGAATCAGCCGAGTGGTTCTTGTGGGAGAACAACTCCATTTGGCTCACTAACTTCACACACCATCAGGCTTCCATGCAGCTCTCAAGGAAACTCAGTTTTCACACTCTATGCTTAATGCCCTTTGAGTGCATTATCTAGGAATGAACCTGCTAGAGCATCCCACACAAAACAATGCTCCACATGCGGGTTTCACATGCCACCAACTCCACATTCACAGACAACTTCAGCGCCAAAGCCGTTTTCAGATATCCCTCAATACAAAGGCTTTGGGGCTAATATATATTGGTGTGAGAGCTAATTCAATCAAGGAAACACTGCATGTTGGTGAAACGCATATTAAAGAAGAATCAGCCGAGTGGTTCCTGTGGGAGAACAACTCCATTTGGCTCACTAACTTCACACACCATCAGGCTTCCAAGCAGCTCTCAAGGAAACTCAGTTTTCACACTCTAGGCTTAATGCCCTTTGAGTGCATTATCTAGGAATAAACCTGGTAGAGCATCCAACACAAACCAATGCTCCACATGCGGGTTTCCCATGCCACCAACTCCACATTCACAGACAACTTCAGCTCCAAAGCCGTTTTCAGATAGCCCTCAATACAAAGGCTCTGGGGCAAATATATATTGGTGTGAGAGCTAATTCAATCAAGGAAACACTGCATGTTGGTGAAGGGCATATTGAAGAAGAATCAGCCAAGTGGTTTTGTGGGAGAACAACTCCATTTGGCTCACTAACTTCACACTCGGTCAGGCTTCCAAGCCGCTCTCAAGGAAACTCAGTTTTCACACTCCAGGCTTAATGCCCTTTGAGTGCCTAGGACTGAAATGAAGCTTGGTGAGCTTGCCACACAAACCAATGCTCCACATGCGGGTTTCACATGCGTCCAACACCACATTCACAGACGACTTCAGCGCCAAATGCCGTTATCAGAAAGCCCTCAATACAAAGGCTCTGGGCCCAAATATTGCTGTGAGAGCTAATTCAATCAAGGAAACACTGCATGTTGGTGAAACGCATATTAAAGAAGAATCAGCTGAGTGGTTCTTGTGGGAGAACAACTCCATTTGGCTCACTAACTTCACACACCATCAGGCTTCCAAGCAGCTCTCAAGGAAACTCAGTTTTCACACTCTGGGCTTAATGCCATTAAAATGCATTATCTAGGAATGAACCTGGTAGAGCATCCCACACAAACCAATGCTCCACATGCGGGTTTCACATGCCACCAACACCACATTCACAGACAACTTCAGCGCCAAACCCGTTTTCAGATAGCCCTCAATACAAAGGCTCTAGGCACAAATATTGGTGTGAGAGCTAATTCAATCAAAGTAACACTGCATGTTGGTGAAGGGCATATTGAAGAAGAATCAGCCGAGTGTTTCTTGTGGGAGAACAACTCCATTTGGCTCACTAGCTTCACACTCGGTCAGGCTTCTATGCAGCTCTCAAGGAAACTCAGTTTTCACACTCTATGCTTAATGCCCTTTGAGTGCATTATCTAGGAATGAACCTGGTAGAGCATCCCACACAAACCAATGCTCCACATGCGGGTTTCACATGCCACCAACTCCACATTCACAGACAACTTCAGCGCCAAAGCCGTTTTCAGATAGCCCTCAATACAAAGGCTCTGGGGCAAATATTGGTGTGAGAGCTAATTCAATCAAGGAAACACTGCATGTTGGTGAAGCGCATATTGAAGAAGAATCAGCCGAGTGGTTCTTGTGGGAGAACAACTCCATTTGGCTCACTAACTTCACACACCATCAGGCTTCCATGCAGCTCTCAAGGAAACTCAGTTTTCACACTCCATGCTTAATGCCCTTTGAGTGCATTATGTAGGAATGAACCTGGTAGAGCATCCCACACAAACCAATGCTCCACATGCGGGTTTCACATGCCACCAACTCCACATTCTCAGACAACTTCAGCGCCAAAGCCGTTTTCAGATAGCCCTCAATACAAAGGCTCTGGGGCAAATATATATTGGTGTGAGAGCTAATTCCATCAAGGAAACACTGCATGTTGGTGAAGCACATAGGAAGAAGAATCAGCCGAGTGGTTCTTGTGGGAGAACAACTCCATTTGGCTCACTAACTTCACACACCATCAGGCTTCCAAGCAGCTCTCAAGGAAACTCAGTTTTCACACTCCATGTTTAATGCCCTTTGAGTGCCTAGGACTGAAATGAAGCTTGGTGAGATTGCCCCACAAACCAGTGCTTCACATGCGGGTTTCACATGCCACCAACTCCACATTCACAGACAACTTCAGCGCCAAACCCGTTTTCAGATAGCCCTCAATACAAAGGCTCTAGGCCCAAATATTGGTGTGAGAGCTAATTCAATCAAGGAAACACTACATGTTGGTGAAGCGCATATTGAAGAAGAATCAGCCCAGTGGTTCTTGTGGTAGAACAACTCCATTTGGCTCAATAACTTCACACTCGGTCAGGCTTCCAAGCCGCTCTCAAGGAAACTCAGTTTTCACAATCTGGGCTTAATGCCCTTTGAGTGCCTAGGACTGAAATGAAGCTTGGTGAGCTTGCCACACAAACCAATGCTCCACATGCGGGTTTCACATGCGTCCAACACCACATTCACAGACGACTTCAGCGCCAAAGCCGTTATCAGAAAGCCCTCAATACAAACTCTCTAGGCGCAAATATTGGTGTGAGAAATAATTCAATCAAGGAAACACTGCATGTTGGTGAAGCACATATTGTAGAAGAATCAGCCGAGTGGTTCTTGTGGGAGAACAACTCCATTTGGCTCATTAACTTCACACTCGGCCAGGCTTCCAAGCAGCTCTCTAGGAAACTCACTTTTCACACTCTGGGCTTACTGCCCTTAAAATGCATTATCTAGGAATGAACCTGGTTGAGCATCCCACACAAACCAATGCTCCACATGCGGGTTGCACATGCCACCAACTCCACATTCACAGACAACTTCAGCGCCAAGCCTTTTTCAGATAGCCCTCAATACAAAGGCTCTAGGTGCAAATATCGTTGTAAGAGGTAATTCAATCAAGGAAACACTGCATGTTGGTGAAGCACATATTGAAGAAGAATCAGCCGAGTGGTTCTTGTGGGAGAACAACTCCATTTGGCTCACTAACTTGACACTTGGTCAGGCTTCCAAGCAGCTCTCTAGGAAACTCACTTTTCACACTCTATGCTTCATGAGCTTTGAGTACATTATGTAGGAATGAACCTGGTAGAGCATCCCACACAAACCAATGCTCCACATGCGGGTTTCACATGCCACCAACTCCACATTCACAGACAACTTCAGCGCCAAAGCCATTTTCAGATAGCCCTCAATACAAAGGCTCTGGGGCAAATATATATTGGTGTGAGAGCTAATTCAATCAAGGAAACACTGCATGTTGGTGAAGCACATAGGATGAAGAATCAGCCGAGTGGTTCTTGTGGGAGAACAACTCCATTTGGCTCACTAACTTCACACACCATCAGGCTTCCAAGCAGCTCTCAAGGAAACTCAGATTTCACAATGCATGTTTAATGCCCTTTGAGTGCCTAGGACTGAAATGAAGCTTGGTGAGATTGCCCCACAAACCAATGCTTCACATGCGGGTTTCACATGCCACCAACTCCACATTCACAGACAACTTCAGCGCCAAACCCGTTTTCAGATAGCCCTCAATACAAAGGCTCTAGGCACAAATATTGGTGTGAGAGCTAATTCAATCAAGGAAACACTGCATGTTGGTGAAGCGCATATTGAAGAAGAATCAACCGAGTGGTTCTTGTGGGAGAACAACTCCATTTGGCTCACTAACTTGACACTCGGTCAGGCTTCCAAGCAGCTCTCAAGGAAACTCACTTTTCACACTCTATGCTTAATGCCCCTTGAGTGCATTATGTAGGAATGAACCTGGTAGAGCATCCCACACAAACCAATGCTCCACATGCGGGTTTCACATGCCACCAACTCCACATTCACAGACAACTTCAGCGCCAAACCCGTTTTCAGATAGCCCTCAATACAAAGGCTCTAGGCCCAAATATTGGTGTGAGAGCTAATTCAATCAAGGAAACACTACATGTTGGTGAAGCGCATATTGAAGAAGAATCAACCGAGTGGTTCTTGTGGTAGAACAACTCCATTTGGCTCACTAACTTCACACTCGGTCAGGCTTCCAAGCAGCTCTCTAGGAAACTCACTTTTCACACTCTGGGCTTACTGCCCTTAAAATGTATTATCTAGGAATGAACCTGGTAGAGCATCCCACAGAAACCAATGCTCCACATGCGGGTTTCACATGCCACCAACTCCACATTCACAGACAACTTCAGCGCCAAGCCTTTTTCAGATAGCCCTCAATACAAAGGCTCTAGGTGCAAATATTGGTGTAAGAGGTAATTCAATCAAGGAAACACTGCATGTTGGTGAAGCGCCTATTGAAGAAGAATCAGCCGAGTGGTTCTTTTGGGAGAACAACTCCATTTGGCTCACTAACTTGACACTCGATCAGACTTCCAAGCCGCTCTCAAGGAAACTCAGTTTTCACAATCTGGGCTTAATGCCCTTTGAGTGCCTAGGACTGAAATGAAGCTTGGTGAGCTTGCCACACAAACCAATGCTCCACATGCGGGTTTCACATGCGTCCAACACCACATTCACAGACGACTTCAGCGCCAAAGCCGTTATCAGAAAGCCCTCAATACAAACTCTCTAGGCGCAAATATTGGTATGAGAACTAATTCAATCAAGGAAACACTGCATGTTGGTGAAGCGCATATTGAAGAAGAATCAGCCGAGTGGTTCTTGTGGGAGAACAACTCCATTTGACTCACTAACTTGACACTTGGTCAGGCTTCCAAGCAGCTCTCTAGGAAACTCACTTTTCACACTCTATGCTTAATGAGCTTTGAGTACATTATGTAGGAATGAACCTGGTAGAGCATCCCACACAAACCAATGCTCCACATGCGGGTTTCACATGCCACCAACTCCACATTCACAGACAACTTCAGCGCCAAAGCCATTTTCAGATAGCCCTCAATACAAAGGCTCTGGGGCAAATATATATTGGTGTGAGAGCTAATTCAATCAAGGAAACACTGCATGTTGGTGAAGCACATAGGAAGAAGAGTCAGCCGAGTGGTTTTGTGGGAGAACAACTCCATTTGGCTCACTAACTTCACACTCGGTCAGGCTTCCAAGCCGCTCTCAAGGAAACTCAGTTTTCACACTCCAGGCTTAATGCCCTTTGAGTGCCTAGGACTGAAATGAAGCTTGGTGAGCTTGCCACACAAACCAATGCTCCACATGCGGGTTTCACATGCGTCCAACACCACATTCACAGACGACTTCAGCGACAAAGCCGTTATCAGAAAGCCCTCAATACAAAGGCTCTGGGCCCAAATATTGCTGTGAGAGCTAATTCAATCAAGGAAACACTGCATGTTGGTGAAACGCATATTAAAGAAGAATCAGCTGAGTGGTTCTTGTGGGAGAACAACTCCATTTGGCTCACTAACTTCACACACCATCAGGCTTCCAAGCAGCTCTCAAGGAAACTCAGTTTTCACACTCTGGGCTTAATGCCATTAAAATGCATTATCTAGGAATGAACCTGGTAGAGCATCCCACACAAACCAATGCTCCACATGCGGGTTTCACATGCCACCAACACCACATTCACAGACAACTTCAGCGCCAAACCCGTTTTCAGATAGCCCTCAATACAAAGGCTCTAGGCACAAATATTGGTGTGAGAGCTAATTCAATCAAAGTAACACTGCATGTTGGTGAAGGGCATATTGAAGAAGAATCAGCCGAGTGTTTCTTGTGGGAGAACAACTCCATTTGGCTCACTAGCTTCACACTCGGTCAGGCTTCTATGCAGCTCTCTAGGAACCTCAGTTTTCACACTCTATGCTTAATGCCCTTTGAGTGCATTATCTAGGAATGAACCTGGTAGAGCATCCCACACAAACCAATGCTCCACATGCGGGTTTCACATGCCACCAACTCCACATTCACAGACAACTTCAGCGCCAAAGCCGTTTTCAGATAGCCCTCAATACAAAGGCTCTGGGGCAAATATTGGTGTGAGAGCTAATTCAATCAAGGAAACACTGCATGTTGGTGAAGCGCATATTGAAGAAGAATCAGCCGAGTGGTTCTTGTGGGAGAACAACTCCATTTGGCTCACTAACTTCACACACCATCAGGCTTCCATGCAGCTCTCAAGGAAACTCAGTTTTCACACTCCATGCTTAATGCCCTTTGAGTGCATTATGTAGGAATGAACCTGGTAGAGCATCCCACACAAACCAATGCTCCACATGCGGGTTTCACATGCCACCAACTCCACATTCTCAGACAACTTCAGCGCCAAAGCCGTTTTCAGATAGCCCTCAATACAAAGGCTCTGGGGCAAATATATATTGGTGTGAGAGCTAATTCCATCAAGGAAACACTGCATGTTGGTGAAGCACATAGGAAGAAGAATCAGCCGAGTGGTTCTTGTGGGAGAACAACTCCATTTGGCTCACTAACTTCACACACCATCAGGCTTCCAAGCAGCTCTCAAGGAAACTCAGTTTTCACACTCCATGTTTAATGCCCTTTGAGTGCCTAGGACTGAAATGAAGCTTGGTGAGATTGCCCCACAAACCAGTGCTTCACATGCGGGTTTCACATGCCACCAACTCCACATTCACAGACAACTTCAGCGCCAAACCCGTTTTCAGATAGCCCTCAATACAAAGGCTCTAGGCCCAAATATTGGTGTGAGAGCTAATTCAATCAAGGAAACACTACATGTTGGTGAAGCGCATATTGAAGAAGAATCAGCCGAGTGGTTCTTGTGGTAGAACAACTCCATTTGGCTCAATAACTTCACACTCGGTCAGGCTTCCAAGCCGCTCTCAAGGAAACTCAGTTTTCACAATCTGGGCTTAATGCCCTTTGAGTGCCTAGGACTGAAATGAAGCTTGGTGAGCTTGCCACACAAACCAATGCTCCACATGCGGGTTTCACATGCGTCCAACACCACATTCACAGACGACTTCAGCGCCAAAGCCGTTATCAGAAAGCCCTCAATACAAACTCTCTAGGCGCAAATATTGGTGTGAGAAATAATTCAATCAAGGAAACACTGCATGTTGGTGAAGCACATATTGTAGAAGAATCAGCCGAGTGGTTCTTGTGGGAGAACAACTCCATTTGGCTCATTAACTTCACACTCGGTAAGGCTTCCAAGCAGCTCTCTAGGAAACTCACTTTTCACACTCTGGGCTTACTGCCCTTAAAATGCATTATCTAGGAATGAACCTGGTTGAGCATCCCACACAAACCAATGCTCCACATGCGGGTTGCACATGCCACCAACTCCACATTCACAGACAACTTCAGCGCCAAGCCTTTTTCAGATAGCCCTCAATACAAAGGCTCTAGGTGCAAATATCGTTGTAAGAGGTAATTCAATCAAGGAAACACTGCATGTTGGTGAAGCACATATTGAAGAAGAATCAGCCGAGTGGTTCTTGTGGGAGAACAACTCCATTTGGCTCACTAACTTGACACTTGGTCAGGCTTCCAAGCAGCTCTCTAGGAAACTCACTTTTCACACTCTATGCTTCATGAGCTTTGAGTACATTATGTAGGAATGAACCTGGTAGAGCATCCCACACAAACCAATGCTCCACATGCGGGTTTCACATGCCACCAACTCCACATTCACAGACAACTTCAGCGCCAAAGCCATTTTCAGATAGCCCTCAATACAAAGGCTCTGGGGCAAATATATATTGGTGTGAGAGCTAATTCAATCAAGGAAACACTGCATGTTGGTGAAGCACATAGGAAGAAGAATCAGCCGAGTGGTTCTTGTGGGAGAACAACTCCATTTGGCTCACTAACTTCACACACCATCAGGCTTCCAAGCAGCTCTCAAGGAAACTCAGATTTCACAATGCATGTTTAATGCCCTTTGAGTGCCTAGGACTGAAATGAAGCTTGGTGAGATTGCCCCACAAACCAATGCTTCACATGCGGGTTTCACATGCCACCAACTCCACATTCACAGACAACTTCAGCGCCAAACCCGTTTTCAGATAGCCCTCAATACAAAGGCTCTAGGCACAAATATTGGTGTGAGAGCTAATTCAATCAAGGAAACACTGCATGTTGGTGAAGCGCATATTGAAGAAGAATCAACCGAGTGGTTCTTGTGGGAGAACAACTCCATTTGGCTCACTAACTTGACACTCGGTCAGGCTTCCAAGCAGCTCTCAAGGAAACTCACTTTTCACACTCTATGCTTAATGCCCCTTGAGTGCATTATGTAGGAATGAACCTGGTAGAGCATCCCACACAAACCAATGCTCCACATGCGGGTTTCACATGCCACCAACTCCACATTCACAGACAACTTCAGCGCCAAACCCGTTTTCAGATAGCCCTCAATACAAAGGCTCTAGGCCCAAATATTGGTGTGAGAGCTAATTCAATCAAGGAAACACTACATGTTGGTGAAGCGCATATTGAAGAAGAATCAACCGAGTGGTTCTTGTGGTAGAACAACTCCATTTGGCTCACTAACTTCACACTCGGTCAGGCTTCCAAGCAGCTCTCTAGGAAACTCACTTTTCACACTCTGGGCTTACTGCCCTTAAAATGTATTATCTAGGAATGAACCTGGTAGAGCATCCCACAGAAACCAATGCTCCACATGCGGGTTTCACATGCCACCAACTCCACATTCACAGACAACTTCAGCGCCAAGCCTTTTTCAGATAGCCCTCAATACAAAGGCTCTAGGTGCAAATATTGGTGTAAGAGGTAATTCAATCAAGGAAACACTGCATGTTGGTGAAGCGCCTATTGAAGAAGAATCAGCCGAGTGGTTCTTTTGGGAGAACAACTCCATTTGGCTCACTAACTTGACACTCGATCAGACTTCCAAGCCGCTCTCAAGGAAACTCAGTTTTCACAATCTGGGCTTAATGCCCTTTGAGTGCCTAGGACTGAAATGAAGCTTGGTGAGCTTGCCACACAAACCAATGCTCCACATGCGGGTTTCACATGCGTCCAACACCACATTCACAGACGACTTCAGCGCCAAAGCCGTTATCAGAAAGCCCTCAATACAAACTCTCTAGGCGCAAATATTGGTGTGAGAACTAATTCAATCAAGGAAACACTGCATGTTGGTGAAGCGCATATTGAAGAAGAATCAGCCGAGTGGTTCTTGTGGGAGAACAACTCCATTTGGCTCACTAACTTGACACTTGGTCAGGCTTCCAAGCAGCTCTCTAGGAAACTCACTTTTCACACTCTATGCTTAATGAGCTTTGAGTACATTATGTAGGAATGAACCTGGTAGAGCATCCCACACAAACCAATGCTCCACATGCGGGTTTCACATGCCACCAACTCCACATTCACAGACAACTTCAGCGCCAAAGCCATTTTCAGATAGCCCTCAATACAAAGGCACTGGGGCAAATATATATTGGTGTGAGAGCTAATTCAATCAAGGAAACACTGCATGTTGGTGAAGCACATAGGAAGAAGAGTCAGCCGAGTGGTTCTTGTGGGAGAACAACTCCATTTGGCTCACTAACTTCACACACCATCAGGCTTTCAAGCAGCTCTCAAGGAAACTCAGTTTTCACACTCCATGTTTAATGCCCTTTGAGTGCTTAGGACTGAAATGAAGCTTGGTGAGATTGCCCCACAAACCAATGCTTCACATGCGGGTTTCACATGCCAACAACTCCACATACACAGACAACTTCAGCGCCAAACCCGTTTTCAGATAGCCCTCAATACAAAGGCTCTAGGCCCAAATATTGGTGTGAGAGCTAATTCAATCAAGGAAACACTGCATGTTGGTGAAGCGCATATTGAAGAAGAATCAACCGAGTGGTTCTTGTGGGAGAACAACTCCATTTGGCTCACTAACTTCACACTCGGTCAGGCTTCCAAGCAGCTCTCTAGGAAACTCACTTTTCACACTCTGGGCTTACTGCCCTTAAAATGTATTATCTAGGAATGAACCTGGTAGAGCATCCCACACAAACCAATGCTCCACATGCGGGTTTCACATGCCACCAACTCCACATTCACAGACAACTTCAGCGCCAAGCCTTTTTCAGATAGCCCTCAATACAAAGGCTCTAGGTGCAAATATTGGTGTAAGAGGTAATTCAATCAAGGAAACACTGCATGTTGGTGAAGCGCCTATTGAAGAAGAATCAGCCGAGTGGTTCTTTTGGGAGAACAACTCCATTTGGCTCACTAACTTGACACTCGATCAGACTTCCAAGCCGCTCTCAAGGAAACTCAGTTTTCACAATCTGGGCTTAATGCCCTTTGAGTGCCTAGGACTGAAATGAAGCTTGGTGAGCTTGCCACACAAACCAATGCTCCACATGCGGGTTTCACATGCGTCCAACACCACATTCACAGACGACTTCAGCGCCAAATGCCGTTATCAGAAAGCCCTCAATACAAACTCTCTACGCGTAAATATTGGTGTGAGAGCTAATTCAATCAAGGAAACACTGCATGTTGGTGAAGCACATATTGTAGAAGAATCAACCGAGTGGTTCTTGTGGGAGAACAACTCCATTTGGCTCACTAACTTGACACTTGGTCAGGCTTCCAAGCAGCTCTCTAGGAAACTCTCTTTTCACACTCTATGCTTAATGCTCTTTGAGTACATTATGTAGGAATGAACCTGATAGAGCATCCCACACAAACCAATGCGCCACATGCGGGTTTCACATGCCACCAACTCCACATTCACAGACAACTTCAGCGCCAAAGCCGTTTTCAGATAGCCCTCAATACAAAGGCTCTAGGCGCAAATATTGGTGTGAGAGCTAATTCAATCAAGGAAACAACGCATGTTGGTGAAGCACATATTGAAGAAGAATCAGCCGAGTGGTTCTTTTGGGAGAACAACTCCATTTGGCTCAATAACTTCACACTCGGTCAGGCTTTCAAGCCGCTATCAAGGAAACTCAGTTTTCACACTCCATGTTTAATGCCCTTTGAGTTCCTAGGACTGAAATGAAGCTTGGTGAGCTTGCCACACAAACCAATGCTCCACATGCGGGTTTCACATGCGTCCAACACCACATTCACAGACGACTTCAGCGCCAAAGCCGTTATCAGAAAGCCCTCAATACAAAGGCTCTAGGCGCAAATATTGGTGTGAGAGCTAATTCAATCAAGGAAACACTGCATGTTGGTGAAGCACATATTGAAGAAGAATCAGCCGAGTGGTTCTTGTGGGAGAACAACTCCATTTGTCTCACTAACTTGACACTTGGTCAGGCTTCCAAGCAGCTCTCTAGGAAACTCACTTTTCACACTCTATGCTTAATGCCTTTTGAGTGCATTATGTAGGACTGAACCTGGGAGAGCATCCCACACAAACCAATGCTCCACATGCTTGTTTCACATGCCACCAACTCCACATTCACAGACAACTTCAGCGCCAAAGCCGTTTTCAGATAGCCCTCAATACAAAGGCTCTGGCTAAATATATATTGGTGTGAGAGCTAATTCAATCAAGGAAACACTGCATGTTGGTGAAGGGCATATTGAAGAAGAAGCAGCCGAGTGGTTCTTGTGGGAGAACAACTCCATTTGGCTCACTAACTTCACACACCATCAGGCTTCCAAGCAGCTCTCAAGGAAACTCAGTTTTCACACTCTGGGCTTAATGCCCTTTGAGTTCCTAGGACTGAAATGAAGCTTGGTGAGCTTCCCACACAAACCAATGCTCCACATGCGGGTTTCACATGCCACCAACTCCACATTCACAGACAACTTCAGCGCCAAAGCCGTTTTCACATAGCCCTCAATACAAAGGCTCTAGGCTCAAATATTGCTGTGAGAGCTAATTCAATCAAGGAAACACTGCATGTTGGTGAAGCGCATATTGAAGAAGAATCAGCCGAGTGGTTCTTGTAGGAGAACAACTCCATTTGGCTCACTAACTTGACACTCGGTCAGGCTTCCAGGCGCTCTCAAGGAAACTCAGTTTTCACACTCCATGCTTAATGCCCTTTGAGTGCATTATCTAGGAATGAACCTGGGAGAGCATCCCACACAAACCAATGCTCCACATGCGGGTTTCACATGCCACCAACTCCACATTCACAGACAACTTCAGCGCCAAAGCCGTTTTGAGATAGCACTCAATACAAAGGCTCTAGGCGCAAATATATATTGGTGTGAGAGCTAATGCAATCAAGGAAACACTTGTTGGTGAAGTGCATATTGAAGAAGAATCAGCCGAGTGGTTCTTGTGGTAGAACAACTCCATTTGGCTCACTAACTTCACACTCGGTCAGGCTTCCATGCAGCTCTCAAGGAAACTCAGTTTTCACACTCTGGGCTTAATGCCCTTTGAGTGCCTAGGACTGAAATGAAGCTTGGTGAGCTTGCCACACAAACCAATGCTCCAGATGCGGGTTTCACATACCACCAACTCCACATTCACAGACAACTTCAGCGCCAAACCCGTTTTCAGATAGCCCTCAATACAAAGGCTCTGGGGCAAATATTGGTGTGAGAGCTAATTCAATCAAGGAAACACTGCATGTTGGTGAAGCACATATTGAAGAAGAATCAACCGAGTGGTTCTTGTGGGAGAACAACTCCATTTGGATCACTAGCTTCACACTCCATCAATCTTCCAAGCAGCTCTCAAGGAAACTCAGTTTTCACACTCTAGGCTTAATGCCCTTTGAGTGCATTATGTAGGAATGAACCTGGTAGAGCATCCCACACAAACCAATGCTCCACATGCGGGTTTCACATGCCACCAACTCCACATTCACAGACAACTTCAGCGCCCAACCCGTTTTCAGATAGCCCTCAATACAAAGGCTCTAGGCGCAAATATATATTGGTGTGAGAGCTAATGCAATCAAGGAAACACTGCGTGTTGGTGAAGCGCATATTGAAGAAGAATCAACCGAGTGGTTCTTGTGGCAGAACAACTCCACTTGGCTCACTAACTTCACACTCCATCAGGCTTCCAAGCAGCTCTCAAGGAAGCTCAGTTTTCACACTCCATGCTTAATGCCCTTTGAGTGCCTAGGACTGAAATGAAGCTTGGTGAGCTTGCCACACAAACCAATGCTCCACATGCAGGTTTCACATGCCACCAACTCCACATTCACAGACAACTTCAGCGCCAGGCCGTTTTCAGAGAGCCCTCAATACAAAGGCTCTAGGTGCAAATATTGGTGTGAGAGCTAATTCAATCAAGGAAACACTGCATGTTGGTGAAGCGCATATTGAAGAAGAATCAGCCGAGTGGTTCTTGTGGGAGAACAACTCCATTTGGCTCACTAACTTGACACTCAGTCAGGCTTCCAGGCAGCTCTCAAGGAAACTCAGTTTTCACACTCTATGCTTAATGCCCTTTGAGTGCATTATCTAGGAATGAACCTCGCAGAGCATCCCACACAAACCATTGCTCCACATGCGGGTTTCACATGCCACCAACTCCACATTCACAGACAACTTCAGCGCTAAACCCCTTTTCAGATAGCCCTCAATACAAAGGCTTGGGGCAAATATTGCTGTGAGAGCTAATTCAATCAAGGAAACACTGCATGTTGGTGAAGCGCATATTGAAGAAGAATCAACCGAGTGGTTCTTATGGGAGAACAACTCCATTTGGCTCACTAACTTCACACACCATCAGGCTTCCAAGCAGCTCTCAAGGAAACTCACTTTTCACACTCCATGCTTAATGCCCTTTGAGTGCCTAGGACTGAAATGAAGCTTGGTGAGCATCCCACACAAACCAATGCTCCACATGCGGGTTTCACATGCCACCAACTCCACATTCACAGACAACTTCAGCGCCAAACCCGTTTTCAGAAAGCCCTCAATACAAAGGCTTGGGGCAAATATTGCTGTGAGAGCTAATTCAATCAAGGAAACACTGCATGTTGGTGAAGCGCATATTGAAGAAGAATCAACTGAGTGGTTCTTGTGGGAGAACAACTCCATTTGGCTCACTAACTTCACACTCCATCAGGCTTCCAAGCAGCTCTCAAGGAAACTCGGTTTTCACACTCTAGGCTTAATGCCCTTTGAGTGCATTATCTAGGAATGAACCTGGTAGAGCATCCCACACAAACCAATGCTCCACATGCGGGTTTCACATGCCACCAACTCCACATTCACAGACAACTTCAGCGCCAAAGCCGTTTTCAGATAGCCCTCAATACAAAGGCTCTGGGGCAAATATATATTGGTGTGAGAGCTAATTCAATCAAGGTAACACTGCATGCTGGTGAAACGCATATTAAAGAAGAATCAGCTGAGTGGTTCTTGTGGGAGAACAACTCCATTTGGCTCACTAACTTCACACACCATCAGGATTCCATGCAGCTCTCAAGGAAACTCAGTTTTCACACTCCACGCTTAATACCCTTAAAATGCATTATCTAGGAATGAACCTGGTAGAGCTTCACACACAAACCAATGCTCCACATGCGCGTTTCACATGCCACCAACTCCACTTTCACAGACAACTTCAGCGCCAAAGCCGTTTTCAGATAGCCCTCAATACAAAGGATCTAGGCCCAAATATTGGTGTAAGAGCTAATTCAATCAAGGAAACACTGCATGTTGGTGAAACGCATATTAAAGAAGAATCAGCCGAGTGGTTCCTGTGGGAGAACAACTCCATTTGGCTCACTAACTTCACACACCATCAGGCTTCCAAGCAGCTCTCAAGGAAACTCAGTTTTCACACTCTAGGCTTAATGCCCTTTGAGTGCATTATCTAGGAATAAACCTGGTAGAGCATCCCACACAAACCAATGCTCCACATGCGGGTTTCCCATGCCACCAACTCCACATTCACAGACAACTTCAGCTCCAAAGCCGTTTTCAGATAGCCCTCAATACAAAGGCTCTGGGGCAAATATATATTGGTGTGAGAGCTAATTCAATCAAGGAAACACTGCATGTTGGTGAAGCGCATATTGAAGAAGAATCAGCCAAGTGGTTTTGTGGGAGAACAACTCCATTTGGCTCACTAACTTCACACTCGGTCAGGCTTCCAAGCCGCTCTCAAGGAAACTCAGTTTTCACACTCCAGGCTTAATGCCCTTTGAGTGCCTAGGACTGAAATGAAGCTTGGTGAGCTTGCCACACAAACCAATGCTCCACATGCGGGTTTCACATGCGTCCAACACCACATTCACAGACGACTTCAGCGACAAAGCCGTTATCAGAAAGCCCTCAATACAAAGGCTCTGGGCCCAAATATTGCTGTGAGAGCTAATTCAATCAAGGAAACACTGCATGTTGGTGAAACGCATATTAAAGAAGAATCAGCTGAGTGGTTCTTGTGGGAGAACAACTCCATTTGGCTCACTAACTTCACACACCATCAGGCTTCCAAGCAGCTCTCAAGGAAACTCAGTTTTCACACTCTGGGCTTAATGCCATTAAAATGCATTATCTAGGTATGAACCTGGTAGAGCATCCCACACAAACCAATGCTCCACATGCGGATTTCACATGCCACCAACACCACATTCACAGACAACTTCAGCGCCAAACCCGTTTTCAGATAGCCCTCAATACAAAGGCTCTAGGCACAAATATTGGTGTGAGAGCTAATTCAATCAAAGTAACACTGCATGTTGGTGAAGGGCATATTGAAGAAGAATCAGCCGAGTGTTTCTTGTGGGAGAACAACTCCATTTGGCTCACTAGCTTCACACTCGGTCAGGCTTCTATGCAGCTCTCAAGGAAACTCAGTTTTCACACTCTATGCTTAATGTCCTTTGAGTGCATTATCTAGGAATGAACCTGGTAGAGCATCCCACACAAACCAATGCTCCACATGCGGGTTTCACATGCCACCAACTCCACATTCACAGACAACTTCAGCGCCAAAGCCGTTTTCAGATAGCCCTCAATACAAAGGCTCTGGGGCAAATATTGGTGTGAGAGCTAATTCAATCAAGGAAACACTGCATGTTGGTGAAGCGCATATTGAAGAAGAATCAGCCGAGTGGTTCTTGTGGGAGAACAACTCCATTTGGCTCACTAACTTCACACACCATCAGGCTTCCATGCAGCTCTCAAGGAAACTCAGTTTTCACACTCCATGCTTAATGCCCTTTGAGTGCATTATGTAGGAATGAACCTGGTAGAGCATCCCACACAAACCAATGCTCCACATGCGGGTTTCACATGCCACCAACTCCACATTCTCAGACAACTTCAGCGCCAAAGCCGTTTTCAGATAGCCCTCAATACAAAGGCTCTGGGGCAAATATATATTGGTGAGAGAGCTAATTCCATCAAGGAAACACTGCATGTTGGTGAAGCACATAGGAAGAAGAATCAGCCGAGTGGTTCTTGTGGGAGAACAACTCCATTTGGCTCACTAACTTCACACACCATCAGGCTTCCAAGCAGCTCTCAAGGAAACTCAGTTTTCACACTCCATGTTTAATGCCCTTTGAGTGCCTAGGACTGAAATGAAGCTTGGTGAGATTGCCCCACAAACCAGTGCTTCACATGCGGGTTTCACATGCCACCAACTCCACATTCACAGACAACTTCAGCGCCAAACCCGTTTTCAGATAGCCCTCAATACAAAGGCTCTAGGCCCAAATATTGGTGTGAGAGCTAATTCAATCAAGGAAACACTACATGTTGGTGAAGCACATGTTGAAGAAGAATCAGCCCAGTGGTTCTTGTGGTAGAACAACTCCATTTGGCTCAATGACTTCACACTCGGTCAGGCTTCCAAGCCGCTCTCAAGGAAACTCAGTTTTCACAATCTGGGCTTAATGCCCTTTGAGTGCCTAGGACTGAAATGAAGCTTGGTGAGCTTGCCACACAAACCAATGCTCCACATGCGGGTTTCACATGCGTCCAACACCACATTCACAGACGACATCAGCGCCAAATGCCGTTATCAGAAAGCCCTCAATACAAACTCTCTACGCGTAAATATTGGTGTGAGAGCTAATTCAATCAAGGAAACACTGCATGTTGGTGAAGCACATATTGTAGAAGAATCAGCCGAGTGGTTCTTGTGGGAGAACAACTCCATTTGGCTCACTAACTTCACACTCGGTCAGGCTTCCAAGCAGCTCTCTAGGAAACTCACTTTTCACACTCAGGGCTTACTGCCCTTAAAATGCATTATCTAGGAATGAACCTGGTAGAGCATCCCACACAAACCAATGCTCCACATGCGGGTTGCACATGCCACCAACTCCACATTCACAGACAACTTCAGCGCCAAGCCTTTTTCAGATAGCCCTCAATACAAAGGCTCTAGGTGCAAATATTGGTGTAAGAGGTAATTCAATCAAGGAAACACTGCATGTTGGTGAAGCGCCTATTGAAGAAGAATCAGCCGAGTGGTTCTTTTGGGAGAACAACTCCATTTGGCTCACTAACTTGACACTCGATCAGGCTTCCAAGCCGCTCTCAAGGAAACTCACTTTTCACAATCTGGGCTTAATGCCCTTTGAGTCCCTAGGACTGAAATGAAGCTTGGTGAGCTTGCCACACAAACCAATGCTCCACATGCGGGTTTCACATGCGTCCAACACCACATTCACAGACGACTTCAGCGCCAAAGCCGTTATCAGAAAGCCCTCAATACAAACTCTCTAGGCGCAAATATTTGTGTGAGAAATAATTCAATCAAGGAAACACTGCATGTTGGTGAAGCACATATTGTAGAAGAATCAGCCGAGTGGTTCTTGTGGGAGAACAACTCCATTTGGCTCATTAACTTCACACTCGGTCAGGCTTCCAAGCAGCTCTCTAGGAAACTCACTTTTCACACTCTGGGCTTACTGCCCTTAAAATGCATTATCTAGGAATGAACCTGGTTGAGCATCCCACACAAACCAATGCTCCACATGCGGGTTTCACATGCCACCAACTCCACATTCACAGACAACTTCAGCGCCAAGCCTTTTTCAGATAGCCCTCAATACAAAGGCTCTAGGTGCAAATATCGTTGTAAGAGGTAATTCAATCAAGGAAACACTGCATGTTGGTGAAGCACATATTGAAGAAGAATCAGCCGAGTGGTTCTTGTGGGAGAACAACTCCATTTGGCTCACTAACTTGACACTTGGTCAGGCTTCCAAGCAGCTCTCTAGGAAACTCACTTTTCACACTCTATGCTTCATGAGCTTTGAGTACATTATGTAGGAATGAACCTGGTAGAGCATCCCACACAAACCAATGCTCCACATGCGGGTTGCACATGCCACCAACTCCACATTCACAGACAACTTCAGCGCCAAAGCCATTTTCAGATAGCCCTCAATAAAAGGCTCTGGGGCAAATATATATTGGTGTGAGAGCTAATTCAATCAAGGAAACACTGCATGTTGGTGAAGCACATAGGAAGAAGAATCAGCCGAGTGGTTCTTGTGGGAGAACAACTCCATTTGGCTCACTAACTTCACACATCATCAGGCTTCCAAGCAGCTCTCAAGGAAACTCAGATTTCACAATGCATGTTTAATGCCCTTTGAGTGCCTAGGACTGAAATGAAGCTTGGTGAGATTGCCCCACAAACCAATGCTTCACATGCGGGTTTCACATGCCACCAACTCCACATTCACAGACAACTTCAGCGCCAAACCCGTTTTCAGATAGCCCTCAATACAAAGGCTCTAGGCACAAATATTGGTGTGAGAGCTAATTCAATCAAGGAAACACTGCATGTTGGTGAAGCGCATATTGAAGAAGAATCAACCGAGTGGTTCTTGTGGGAGAACAACTCCATTTGGCTCACTAACTTGACACTCGGTCAGGCTTCCAAGCAGCTCTCAAGGAAACTCACTTTTCACACTCTATGCTTAATGCCCCTTGAGTGCATTATGTAGGAATGAACCTGGTAGAGCATCCCACACAAACCAATGCTCCACATGCGGGTTTCACATGCCACCAACTCCACATTCACAGACAACTTCAGCGCCAAACCCGTTTTCAGATAGCCCTCAATACAAAGGCTCTAGGCCCAAATATTGGTGTGAGAGCTAATTCAATCAAGGAAACACTACATGTTGGTGAAGCGCATATTGAAGAAGAATCAACCGAGTGGTTCTTGTGGGAGAACAACTCCATTTGGCTCACTAACTTCACACTCGGTCAGGCTTCCAAGCAGCTCTCTAGGAAACTCACTTTTCACACTCTGGGCTTACTGCCCTTAAAATGTATTATCTAGGAATGAACCTGGTAGAGCATCCCACACAAACCAATGCTCCACATGCGGGTTTCACATGCCACCAACTCCACATTCACAGACAACTTCAGCGCCAAGCCTTTTTCAGATAGCCCTCAATACAAAGGCTCTAGGTGCAAATATTGGTGTAAGAGGTAATTCAATCAAGGAAACACTGCATGTTGGTGAAGCGCCTATTGAAGAAGAATCAGCCGAGTGGTTCTTTTGGGAGAACAACTCCATTTGGCTCACTAACTTGACACTCGATCAGACTTCCAAGCCGCTCTCAAGGAAACTCAGTTTTCACAATCTGGGCTTAATGCCCTTTGAGTGCCTAGGACTGAAATGAAGCTTGGTGAGCTTGCCACACAAACCAATGCTCCACATGCGGGTTTCACATGCGTCCAACACCACATTCACAGACGACTTCAGCGCCAAAGCCGTTATCAGAAAGCCCTCAATACAAACTCTCTAGGTGCAAATATTGGTGTGAGAACTAATTCAATCAAGGAAACACTGCATGTTGGTGAAGCACATATTGAAGAAGAATCAGCCGAGTGGTTCTTGTGGGAGAACAACTCCATTTGGCTCACTAACTTGACACTTGGTCAGGCTTCCAAGCAGCTCTCTAGGAAACTCACTTTTCACACTCTATGCTTAATGAGCTTTGAGTACATTATGTAGGAATGAACCTGGTAGAGCATCCCACACAAACCAATGCTCCACATGCGGGTTTCACATGCCACCAACTCCACATTCACAGACAACTTCAGCGCCAAAGCCATTTTCAGATAGCCCTCAATACAAAGGCACTGGGGCAAATATATATTGGTGTGAGAGCTAATTCAATCAAGGAAACACTGCATGTTGGTGAAGCACATAGGAAGAAGAGTCAGCCGAGTGGTTCTTGTGGGAGAACAACTCCATTTGGCTCACTAACTTCACACACCATCAGGCTTTCAAGCAGCTCTCAAGGAAACTCAGTTTTCACACTCCATGTTTAATGCCCTTTGAGTGCTTAGGACTGAAATGAAGCTTGGTGAGATTGCCCCACAAACCAATGCTTCACATGCGGGTTTCACATGCCACCAACTCCACATTCACAGACAACTTCAGCGCCAAACCCGTTTTCAGATAGCCCTCAATACAAAGGCTCTAGGCCCAAATATTGGTGTGAGAGCTAATTCAATCAAGGAAACACTGCATGTTGGTGAAGCGCATATTGAAGAAGAATCAACCGAGTGGTTCTTGTGGGAGAACAACTCCATTTGGCTCACTAACTTCACACTCGGTCAGGCTTCCAAGCAGCTCTCTAGGAAACTCACTTTTCACACTCTGGGCTTACTGCCCTTAAAATGTATTATCTAGGAATGAACCTGGTAGAGCATCCCACACAAACCAATGCTCCACATGCGGGTTTCACATGCCACCAACTCCACATTCACAGACAACTTCAGCGCCAAGCCTTTTTCAGATAGCCCTCAATACAAAGGCTCTAGGTGCAAATATTGGTGTAAGAGGTAATTCAATCAAGGAAACACTGCATGTTGGTGAAGCGCCTATTGAAGAAGAATCAGCCGAGTGGTTCTTTTGGGAGAACAACTCCATTTGGCTCACTAACTTGACACTCGATCAGACTTCCAAGCCGCTCTCAAGGAAACTCAGTTTTCACAATCTGGGCTTAATGCCCTTTGAGTGCCTAGGACTGAAATGAAGCTTGGTGAGCTTGCCACACAAACCAATGCTCCACATGCGGGTTTCACATGCGTCCAACACCACATTCACAGACGACTTCAGCGCCAAATGCCGTTATCAGAAAGCCCTCAATACAAACTCTCTACGCGTAAATATTGGTGTGAGAGCTAATTCAATCAAGGAAACACTGCATGTTGGTGAAGCACATATTGTAGAAGAATCAACCGAGTGGTTCTTGTGGCAGAACAACTCCACTTGGCTCACTAACTTCACACTCCATCAATCTTCCAAGCAGCTCTCAAGGAAACTCAGTTTTCACACTCTAGGATTAATGCCCTTTGAGTGCATTATCTAGGAATGAACCTCGTAGAGCATCCCACACAAACCAATGCTCCACATGCGGGTTTCACATGCCACCAACTCCACATTCACAGACAACTTCAGCGCCAAACCCGTTTTCAGATAGCCCTCAATACAAAGGCTCTAGGCGCAAATATATATTGGTGTGAGAGCTAATGCAATCAAGGAAACACTGCATGTTGGTGAAGCGCATATTGAAGAAGAATCAACCGAGTGGTTCTTGTGGCAGAACAACTCCACTTGGCTCACTAACTTCACACTCCATCAGGCTTCCAAGCAGCTCTCAAGGAAACTCAGTTTTCACACTCTAGGCTTAATGCCATTTGAGTGCATTATCTAGGAATGAACCTGGTAGAGCATCCCACACAAACCAATTCTTCACATGCGGGTTTCACATGCCACCAACTCCACATTCACAGACAACTTCAGCGCCAAAGCCGTTTTCACATAGCCCTCAATACAAAGGCTCTAGGCGCAAATATTGGTGTGAGAGCTAATTCAATCAAGGAAACAACGCATGTTGGTGAAGCGCATATTGAAGAAGAACAGCCGAGTGGTTCTTGTGGGAGAACAACTCCATTTGGCTCAATAACTTCACACTCGGTCAGGCTTTCAAGCCGCTATCAAGGAAACTCAGTTTTCACACTCCATGCTTAATGCCCTTTGAGTGCCTAGGACTGAAATGAAGCTTGGTGAGCTTGCCACACAAACCAATGCTCCACATGCGGGTTTCACATGCCACCAACTCCACATTCACAGACAACTTCAGCGCCAAACCCGTTTTCAGAAAGCCCTCAATACAAAGGATTGGGGCAAATAGTAGTGTGAGAGCTAATTCAATCAAGGAAACACTGCATGTTGGTGAAGCGCATATTGAAGAAGAATCAGCCGAGTGGTTCTTGTGGGAGAACAACTCCATTTGGCTCAGTAATTTCACACTCCATCAGGCTTCCAAGCAGCTCTCAAGGAAACTCAGTTTTCACACTCTAGGCTTAATGCCCTTTGAGTGCATTATCTAGGAATGAACCTGATAGAGCATCCCACACAAACCAATTCTCCACATGCGGGTTTCACATGCCACCAACTCCACATTCACAGACAACTTCAGCGCCAAAGCCGTTTTCAGAAAGCCCTCAATACAAAGGCTCTGGCTAAATATATATTGGTGTGAGAGCTAATTCAATCAAGGAAACAATGCATGTTGGTGAAGCACATATAGAAGAAGAATCAGCCGAGTGGTTCCTGTGGGAGAACAACTCCATTTGGCTCACTAACTTCACACACCATCAGGCTTCCAAGCAGCTCTCAAGGAAACTCAGTTTTCACACTCCATGTTTAATGCCCTTTGAGTGCCTAGGACTGAAATGAAGCTTGGTGAGTTTCCCACACAAACCAATGCTCCACATGCGGGTTTCACATGCCACCAACTCCACATTCACAGACAACTTCAGCGCCAAACCCGTTTTCAGATAGCCCTCAATACAAAGGCTCTAGTCCCAAATATTGCTGTGAGAGCTAATTCAATCAAGGAAACACTGCATGTTGGTGAAGCGCATATTGAAGAAGAATCAACCGAGTGGTTCTTGTGGGAGAACAACTCCATTTGGCTCACTAACTTCACACACCATCAGGCTTCCAAGCAGCTCTCAAGGAAACTCAGGTTTCACACTATATGCTTAATGCCCTTTGAGTGCATTATCTAGGAATGAACCTGGTAGAGCATCCCACACAAACCAATGCTCCACATGCGGGTTTCACATGCCACCAACTCCACATTCACAGACAACTTCATCGCCAAAGCCGTTTTCAGATAGCCCTCAATACAAAGGCTATGGGGCAAATACATATTGTTGTGAGAGCTAATTCATTCAAGGAAACACTGCATGTTGGTGAAGCACATATTGAAGAAGAATCAGCCGAGTGGTTCTTGTGGGAGAACAACTCCATTTGGCTCACTAACTTCACACACCATCAGGCTTCCAAGCAGCTCTCAAGGAAGCTCAGTTTTCACACTCCATGCTTAATGCCCTTTGAGTGCCTAGGACTGAAATGAAGCTTGGTGAGCTTGCCACACAAACCAATGCTCCACATGCAGGTTTCACATGCCACCAACTCCACATTCACAGACAACTTCAGCGCCAGGCCGTTTTCAGAGAGCCCTCAATACAAAGGCTCTAGGTGCAAATATTGGTGTGAGAGCTAATTCAATCAAGGAAACACTGCATGTTGGTGAAGCGCATATTGAAGAAGAATCAGCCGAGTGGTTCTTGTGGGAGAACAACTCCATTTGGCTCACTAACTTGACACTCAGTCAGGCTTCCAGGCAGCTCTCAAGGAAACTCAGTTTTCACACTCTATGCTTAATGCCCTTTGAGTGCATTATCTAGGAATGAACCTCGCAGAGCATCCCACACAAACCATTGCTCCACATGCGGGTTTCACATGCCACCAACTCCACATTCACAGACAACTTCAGCGCTAAACCCCTTTTCAGATAGCCCTCAATACAAAGGCTTGGGGCAAATATTGCTGTGAGAGCTAATTCAATCAAGGAAACACTGCATGTTGGTGAAGCGCATATTGAAGAAGAATCAACCGAGTGGTTCTTATGAAAGAACAACTCCATTTGGCTCACTAACTTCACACACCATCAGGCTTCCAAGCAGCTCTCAAGGAAACTCACTTTTCACACTCCATGCTTAATGCCCTTTGAGTGCCTAGGACTGAAATGAACCTTGGTGAGCATCCCACACAAACCAATGCTCCACATGCGGGTTTCACATGCCACCAACTCCACATTCACAGACAACTTCAGCGCCAAACCCGTTTTCAGAAAGCCCTCAATACAAAGGATTGGGGCAAATATTGCTGTGAGAGCTAATTCAATCAAGGAAACACTGCATGTTGGTGAAGCGCATATTGAAGAAGAATCAACCGAGTGGTTCTTGTGGGAGAACAACTCCATTTGGCTCACTAACTTCACACTCCATCAGGCTTCCAAGCAGCTCTCAAGGAAACTCGGTTTTCACACTCTAGGCTTAATGCCCTTTGAGTGCATTATCTAGGAATGAACCTGGTAGAGCATCCCACACAAACCAATGCTCCACATGCGGGTTTCACATGCCACCAACTCCACATTCACAGACAACTTCAGCGCCAAAGCCGTTTTCAGATAGCCCTCAATACAAAGGCTCTGGGGCAAATATATATTGGTGTGAGAGCTAATTCAATCAAGGTAACACTGCATGCTGGTGAAACGCATATTAAAGAAGAATCAGCTGAGTGGTTCTTGTGGGAGAACAACTCCATTTGGCTCACTAACTTCACACACCATCAGGCTTCCAAGCAGCTCTCAAGGAAACTCAGTTTTCACACTCTATGCTTAATACCCTTAAAATGCATTATCTAGGAATGAACCTGGTAGAGCTTCACACACAAACCAATGCTCCACATGCGCGTTTCACATGCCACCAACTCCACATTCACAGACAACTTCAGCGCCAAAGCCGTTTTCAGATAGCCCTCAATACAAAGGATCTAGGCCCAAATATTGGTGTAAGAGCTAATTCAATCAAGGAAACACTGCATGTTGGTGAAGCGCATATTGAAGAACAATCAGCCGAATGGTTCTTTTGGGAGAACAACTCTTTTTGGCTCACTAACTTCACACTCCATCAGGCTTCCAAGCAGCTCTCAAGGAAACTCAGTTTTCACACTCTATGCTTAATGCCCTTTGAGTGCATTATCTAGGAATGAACCTGGTAGAGCATCCCACACAAACCAATGCTCCACATGCGGGTTTCACATGCCACCAACTCCACATTCACAGACAACTTCAGCGCCAAAGCCGTTTTCAGATAGCCCTCAATACAAAGGCTCTGGTGCAAATATATATTGCTGTGAGAGCTAATTCAATCAAGGAAACACTGCATGTTGGTGAAGCGCATATTGAAGACGAATCAACCGAGTGGTTCTTGTGGGAGAACAACTCCATTTGGCTCACGAACTTCACACACCATCAGGCTTCCAAGCAGCTCTCAAGGAAACTCAGTTTTCACACTCTAGGTTTAATGCCCTTTGAGTGCCTAGGACTGAAATGAAGCTTGGTGAACTTCCCACACAAACCAATGCTCCACATGCGGGTTTCACATGCCACCAACTCCACATTCACAGACAACTTTAGCTCCAAAACCGTTTTCAGAAAGCCCTCAATACAAAGGTTCTAGGACCAAATATTGTTGTGAGAGCTAATTCAATCAAGGAAACACTGCATGTTGGTGAAGCGCATATTGAAGAAGAATCAGCCGAGTGGTCCTTGTGGGAGAACAACTCCATTTGGCTCACTAACTTCACACACCATCAGGCTTCCAAGCAGCTCTCAAGGAAACTGAGTTTTCACACTCTATGCTTAATGCCCTTTGAGTGCATTATCTAGGAATGAACCTGGTAGAGCATCCCACACAAACCAATGCTCCACATGCGGGTTTCACATGCCACCAACTCCACATTCACAGACAACTTCAGCGCCAAAGCCGTTTTGAGATAGCCCTCAATACAAAGGCTCTAGGTGCAAATATTGGTGTGAGAGCTAATTCAATCAAGGAAACACTGCATGTTGGTGAAGCGCATATTGAAGAAGAATCAACCGAGTGGTTCTTGTGGGAGAACAACTCTATTTGGCTCACTAACTTCACACAGCATCAGGCTTCCATGCAGCTCTCAAGGAAACTGAGTTTTCACACTCTAGGCTTAATGCCCTTTGAGTGCCTAGGACTGAAATGAAGCTTGGTGAGCTTCCCACACCAACCAATGCTCCACATGCGGGTTTCACATGCCACCAACTCCACATTCACAGACAACTTCAGCGCCAAACCCGTTTTCAGATAGCCCTCAATACAAAGGCTCTGGGGCAAATATATATTGGTGTGAGAGCTAATTCAATCAAGGAAACACTGCATGTTGGTGAAGGGCATATTGAAAAGAATCAGCCGAGTGGTTCTTGTGGGAGAACAACTCCATTTGGCTCACTAACTTCACACACCATCAGGCTTCCAAGCAGCTCTCAAGGAAACTCAGCTTTCTTTTTTTCTTCTTTTTTTTTTTTTAAAGATTTATTCATTTTATTACAGCCAGATATACACAGAGGATAGACAGAGAGGAAGATGTTCCGTCCGATGATTCACTCCCCAAGTGAGCCGCAATGGGCCTATGCGCGCCTAGCCGAAGCCGGGAACCTGGAACCTCTTCCGGGTCTCCCACGCGTGTGCAGTGTCCCAATGTATTGGGCTGTCCTCAACTGCTTTCCCAGGCCACAAGCAGGGAGCTGGATGGGAAAAGGAGCTGCTGGGATTATAACCGGCGCCGATATGGGATCCCGGGGCTTTCAAGGCAATGACTTTAGCCGCTATGCCACGCCGCCGGGCCCGGAAACTCAGTTTTCACACTCTATGCTTAATGCCCTTTGAGTGCATTATGTAGGAATGAACCTGGTAGAGCATCCCACACAAACCAATGCTCCACATGCGGGTTTCACATGCCTCCAACACCACATTCACAGACAACTTCAGCGATAAAGCCGTTTTCAGATAGCCCTCAATACAAAGGCTCTAAGCCCAAATATTGGTGTGAGAGCTAATTCAATCAAGGAAACACTGCATGTTGGTGAAGCGCATATTGAAGAAGAATCAGCCGAGTGGTTCTTGTGGGAGAACAACTCCATTTGGCTCACTAACTTCACACACCATCAGGCTTCCAAGCAGCTCTCAAGGAAACTCAGCTTTCACACTCTAGGCTTAATGCCCTTTGAGTGCATTATCTAGGAATGAACCTGGTAGAGCATCCCACACAAACCAATGCTCCACATGCGGGTTTCACATGCCACCAACTCCACATTCACAGACTACTTCAGCGCCAAAGCCGTCTTCAGATAGCGCTCAATACAAAGGTTCTGGGGCAAATATATATTGGTGTGAGAGCTAATTCAATCAAGGAAACACGGCATGTTGGTGAAACGCATATTAAGGAAGAATCAGCCGAGTGGTTCTTGTGGGAGAACAACTCCATTTGGCTCACTAACTTCACACACCATCAGGCTTCCAAGCAGCTCTCAAGGAAACTCAGTTTTCAAACTCTAGGCTTAATGCCCTTTGAGTGCATTATGTAGGATTGAACCTGGTACAGCTTCCCACACAAACCAATGCTCCACATGCGGGTTTCACATGCCACCAACTCCACATTCACAGACAACTTCAGCGCCAAAGCCGTTTTCAGATAGCCCTCAATACAAAGGCTCTGGTGCAAATATATATTGCTGTGAGAGCTAATTCAATCAAGGAAACACTGCATGTTGGTGAAGCGCATATTGAAGACGAATCAACCGAGTGGTTCTTGTGGGAGAACAACTCCATTTGGCTCACGAACTTCACACACCATCAGGCTTCCAAGCAGCTCTCAAGGAAACTCAGTTTTCACACTCTAGGTTTAATGCCCTTTGAGTGCCTAGGACTGAAATGAAGCTTGGTGAACTTCCCACACAAACCAATGCTCCACATGCGGGTTTCACATGCCACCAACTCCACATTCACAGACAACTTTAGCTCCAAAACCGTTTTCAGAAAGCCCTCAATACAAAGGCTCTAGGACCAAATATTGGTGTGAGAGCTAATTCAATCAAGGAAACACTGCATGTTGGTGAAGCGCATATTGAAGAAGAATCAGCCGAGTGGTCCTTGTGGGAGAACAACTCCATTTGGCTCACTAACTTCACACACCATCAGGCTTCCAAGCAGCTCTCAAGGAAACTGAGTTTTCACACTCTATGCTTAATGCCCTTTGAGTGCATTATCTAGGAATGAACCTGGTAGAGCATCCCACACAAACCAATGCTCCACATGCGGGTTTCACATGCCACCAACTCCACATTCACAGACAACTTCAGCGCCAAAGCCGTTTTCAGATAGCCCTCAATACAAAGGCTCTAGGTGCAAATATTGGTGTGAGAGCTAATTCAATCAAGGAAACACTGCATGTTGGTGAAGCGCATATTGAAGAAGAATCAACCGAGTGGTTCTTGTGGGAGAACAACTCTATTTGGCTCACTAACTTCACACAGCATCAGGCTTCCATGCAGCTCTCAAGGAAACTGAGTTTTCACACTCTAGGCTTAATGCCCTTTGAGTGCCTAGGACTGAAATGAAGCTTGGTGAGCTTCCCACACCAACCAATGCTCCACATGCGGGTTTCACATGCCACCAACTCCACATTCACAGACAACTTCAGCGCCAAACCCGTTTTCAGATAGCCCTCAATACAAAGGCTCTGGGGCAAATATATATTGGTGTGAGAGCTAATTCAATCAAGGAAACACTGCATGTTGGTGAAGGGCATATTGAAAAGAATCAGCCGAGTGGTTCTTGTGGGAGAACAACTCCATTTGGCTCACTAACTTCACACACCATCAGGCTTCCAAGCAGCTCTCAAGGAAACTCAGCTTTCTTTTTTTCTTCTTTTTTTTTTTTTAAAGATTTATTCATTTTATTACAGCCAGATATACACAGAGGAGAGACAGAGAGGAAGATGTTCCGTCCGATGATTCACTCCCCAAGTGAGCCGCAATGGGCCGATGCGCGCCTAGCCGAAGCCGGGAACCTGGAACCTCTTCCGGGTCTCCCACGCGTGTGCAGTGTCCCAATGTATTGGGCTGTCCTCAACTGCTTTCCCAGGCCACAAGCAGGGAGCTGGATGGGAAAAGGAGCTGCTGGGATTATAACCGGCGCCGATATGGGATCCCGGGGCTTTCAAGGCAATGACTTTAGCCGCTATGCCACGCCGCCGGGCCCGGAAACTCAGTTTTCACACTCTATGCTTAATGCCCTTTGAGTGCATTATGTAGGAATGAACCTGGTAGAGCATCCCACACAAACCAATGCTCCACATGCGGGTTTCACATGCCTCCAACTCCACATTCACAGACAACTTCAGCGATAAAGCCGTTTTCAGATAGCCCTCAATACAAAGGCTCTAGGCCCAAATATTGGTGTGAGAGCTAATTCAATCAAGGAAACACTGCATGTTGGTGAAGCGCATATTGAAGAAGAATCAGCCGAGTGGTTCTTGTGGGAGAACAACTCCATTTGGCTCACTAACTTCACACACCATCAGGCTTCCAAGCAGCTCTCAAGGAAACTCAGCTTTCACACTCTAGGCTTAATGCCCTTTGAGTGCATTATCTAGGAATGAACCTGGTAGAGCATCCCACACAAACCAATGCTCCACATGCGGGTTTCACATGCCACCAACTCCACATTCACAGACTACTTCAGCGCCAAAGCCGTCTTCAGATAGCGCTCAATACAAAGGTTCTGGGGCAAATATATATTGGTGTGAGAGCTAATTCAATCAAGGAAACACGGCATGTTGGTGAAACGCATATTAAGGAAGAATCAGCCGAGTGGTTCTTGTGGGAGAACAACTCCATTTGGCTCACTAACTTCACACACCATCAGGCTTCCAAGCAGCTCTCAAGGAAACTCAGTTTTCAAACTCTAGGCTTAATGCCCTTTGAGTGCATTATGTAGGATTGAACCTGGTACAGCTTCCCACACAAACCAATGCTCCACATGCGGGTTTCACATGCCACCAACTCCACATTCACAGACAACTTCAGCGCCAAAGCCGTTTTCAGATAGCCCTCAATACAAAGGCTCTAGGTGCAAATATTGGTGTGAGAGCTAATTCAATCAAGGAAACACTGCATGTTGGTGAAGCGCATATTGAAGAAGAATCAGCCGAGTGGTTCTTTTCGGAGAACAACTCTATTTGGTTCACTAACTTCACACACCATCAGGCTTCCATGCAGCTCTCTAGGAAACTGAGTTTTCACACTCTAGGCTTAATGCCCTTTGAGTGCCTAGGACTGAAATGAAGCTTGGTGAGCTTCCCACACCAACCAATGCTCCACATGCGGGTTTCACATGCCACCAACTCCACATTCACAGACAACTTCAGTGCCAAAGCCGTTTTCAGATAGCCCTCAATACAAAGGCTCTGGGGCAAATATATATTGGTGTGAGAGCTAATTCAATCAAGGAAACACTGCATGTTGGTGAAGTGCATATTGAAAAGAATCAGCCGAGTGGTTCTTGTGGGAGAACAACTCCATTTGGCTCACTAACTTCACACACCATCAGGCTTCCAAGCAGCTCTCAAGGAAACTCAGCTTTCTTTTTTCTTCTTTTTTTTTTTTTAAAGATTTATTCATTTTATTACAGCCAGATATACACAGAGGAGAGACAGAGAGGAAGATGTTCCGTCCGATGATTCACTCCCCAAGTGAGCCGCAATGGGCCGATGCGCTCCAAGCCGAACCCGGGAAGCTGGAACCTCTTCCGGGTCTCCCACGCGGGTGCAGTGTCCCAATGTATTGGGCTGTCCTCAACTGCTTTCCCAGGCCACAAGCAGGGAGCTGGATGGGAAAAGGAGCTGCTGGGATTATAACCGGCGCCGATATGGGATCCCGGGGCTTTCAAGGCAATGACTTTAGCCGCTATGCCACGCCGCCGGGCCCGGAAACTCAGTTTTCACATTCTATGCTTAATGCCCATTGAGTGCCTAGGACTGAAATGAAGCTTTTTAAGCTTCCCACAGAAACCAATGCTCCACATGCGGGTTTTACATGCCACCAACTCCACATTCACACACGAATTCAGCGCCAAAGCCGTTTTCAGAAAGCCCTCAATACAAAGGCTCTAGGCGCAAACATTGGTGTGAGAGCTAATTCAATCAAGGAAACAATGCATGTTGGTGAAGTGCATATTGAAGAAGAATCAGCCGAGTGGTTCTTGTGGGAGAACAACTCCATTTGGCTCACTAACTTCACACACCATCAGGCTTCCATGCAGCTCTCACGGAAACTCAGTTTTCACACTCTGGGCTTAATGCCCTTTGAGTGCCTAGGACTGAAATGAAGGTTGGTGAGCTTCCCACACAAACCAATGCTCCACATGCGGGTTTCACATGCCACCAACTCCACATTCACAGACAACTTCAGCACCAAAGCCATTTTCAGATAGCCCTCAATGAAAAGGCTCTAGGTGCAAAGATTGGTGTGAGAGCTAATTCAATCAAGGAAACACTGCATGTTGATGAAGCGCATATTGAAGAAGAATCAACGGAGTGGTTCTTGTGGGAGAACAACTCCATTTGGCTCACTAACTTCACACACCATCAGGCTTCCAAGCAGTTCTCAAGGAAACTCAGTTCTCACACTCTAGGCTTATTGCCCTTTGAGTGCATTATCTAGGAATGAACCTGGTAGAGCATCCCACACAAACCAATGCTCCACATGCGGGTTTCACATGCCACCAACTCCACATTCACAGACGACTTCAGCGCCAAAGCTGTTGTCAGATAGCCCTCAATGCAAAGGCTCTGGGAAATATATATTGGTGTGAGAGCTAATTCAATCAAGGAAACACTGCATGTTGGTGAAGCGCATATTGAAGAAGAATCAGCCGAGTGGTTCTTGTGGTAGAACAACTCCATTTGGCTCACTAGCTTCACACACCATCAGGCTTCCAAGCAGCTCTCAAAGAAACTCAGTTTGCACATGTCCCGCGATACCTGCAGGACACGACGCTCAAACCCTGAGGGTGGACTGGGAATGCCGGGCTGCTCGCCCAAGAAACACATGGACACTTGTACCTGGTGGAAAAGAGTGCCTCTTTCTTTATTTTTACTCCTCATATATATACCTTCTTCTCTAGGGGAGGGGGAAAAGGGAGGGGTTTCCTGGGGGTAATTATCTTCACTGAAGCAGGGAAGCAACTAATCAGCTACATTGAAACAGGGGAGGAACTAATTATCTGAACAGGAACAAGGGTGGAGGTTGTATTCTGTTTGCTCTACAGAGGATGTTTTGGCCTAATATCCTGCTTGCTGTAGCCCTGCCTGCAGGCTTTTGCAATGCAACAGGCTGTCAGGTAGGCCAAGTCTAAGGCCCATAAGTCTTTGGCTCCTAACAGTTCCCTCTTCTATTTTTTCTATGATACAGTAAGGGTATGGCTCAGTGACTGTGCTTGTCTTAGGTCATCTGACCTCCCGTCAGGTCCTTATCCGTCATGGGAAGCTTAGGCAGATGACAAAGCCTAACTCCTGTCTTAGGTTGGTACCTGACTGGGTCAGAGGTTGCCCGTATTTGACTACCAGCCCGGCTACTGTATAGGTGAGAGCCAGAATTGAGTGTCTTGCCTTCCTTCTAGGGCTGCAAAGACTTGTCTTATGGCCATAACCTGAGCCTGTGCTTGCTGTTGTAGCCGCTTAAGCTGCAGGCACAGCAAAAGGAGGCCTATGCATAAGAGTCATCCTAGCAGCAACCTCCCCTCAGTTCCTGAACAAATGGAACCCCTGGGCTATACTAACTGCAAGAGAATTCCAGAAAATGGGATCAACATAGGTGGAATAAATGACAAAGATGTGATGTCAAAGCAAGCCTTCAAAGTCTGCATTCCAGGAACTGTTCAATCTGTAAGAGAGCTCATGAGAGAGATTAGTAGAGAAACATTCCCACTTTACCAAGGTGACACATACTGCATTGAACCTGAGTAATAAATCAACTCTTTGGTTCAGCATTAGTATTCCTGAAAAGGCTTCAGGAGGACTCTAGTTGTGGGTCCTAATGGCAGTGGAAGTGGGATCGCTCTCATTATTCCTCAGTGTATCTCCGTTTTTCTGGGTGGTGGGATCCATAGGAGTAGAAGTAATGAGACTGGGAGAATGGTGTTTAACCAGCCTTTCAGGAACCCATCTGGGGCTGTCTTTATCCTGTGGGAAAACACAAACACTTCCTCTTCCCCAAATAAGAACAGGGTCTGGCCCTTGCCATTGTCCAGTCAAAACAGTTTTCCAAAAACCACTGGGTTTTTTTCCCTGAGCGTGGGTTCCAATGATGATCTGCTGCAGTTACCCTCATGATTAATATTTTAAAAGTTAAGGGTAGAAAGAGCTAAAAGTAGGGGGGGAAATGTTTAAAGGAACAGAAGAAAGTGTTGGTAGCTTTCATTAGGCCCATATAGTTAGAACTGATTTTATTCTCTTCTCCTTGGGCATGGGTGCAACTTTGCAGCAGAGAGTCAAAGGTAAGAAATCTTCTCATTAACCAGAAGATGGCTTAGTTTTCACTGATGCAACTCTAGCAAATGAGAAACTTTGAGTGTTTGCATTTGAGGGGGTTCTGCAGGTGTTGTCAGAAGCCCTCATCCAAGTTAAGGTTTCCAGACTTAGACCTTCAGAATCCTGACTTTGAGACAGGAATGGGGTGTAGAGGGAGTAAAGAGTTGTGAGGTATAAACCACATGCAATGATCAGGATAGTACACAATACCACACTCACGTCTAACAGTGTTAACACACACAACACTAACACACAGCTCCTCACAGGTATCTTTACAACACAACCACTAAGTATTCTTCAGTTTAGCTAGCCATGGTAAAGCCTCTTATGCTTTGGTAGTAGTCATACACTGAATTCACTAGGAGGGTTCTGCTACTTTCTTAATTTCCTGTTCTGACTTCATACACAGCATGCAAATCTAGTCTTATAGGTTACTACCGGCAAATAGAAGAAAAAGACATCAAGCAACCTTGCTACCTACTTATATGTGCATGTCTTAGGGAGCAGCCATATAACTTGCCACAAATGCTAAAATCACATAATTGCCATGATCAAGTTTATATTTTTTGTTTTGCAAACAAACTAATGTCCCTTCTTACCATTTCAATGTAATGTGAAGATATTAATGTGTTGTCTCAACTTTCAAAGTTTCTATATTCATAAAGATAAATACACGCGTCCTGGCTTGCTAAGACTGTTTATAATTAACATAGACTTCCCAACAGTATAATCCTTGATTAAAAATTGTTAAAGCATAACTAATAGGAGTTGGTCTAACTGTTCTTAAAAAGCGACAGAGTGAACCTTTACAAAGGAAAGAATAGGAGAAGGGGATAATGTGTATTGAACTTGGCCTGGCAGAACAGGAGTAAAATGGCCAGTCCAGATCACCACACATCAACCACTATTGATTTTCAGAAGAATAGGGAGTAATTGTAGTGTGGGGGTAGATTGCCATTAAGTTTTAATAATTTCATAACTCTAAGCTTGCCTCTGGATTTCCGGGGTCCCTCAGATTATCCCTCGTGCCCAGAACAGGGAGAAGGTCTGGGGATGAAATGAACTATGCCCCTCCAAAGTTCCAGGGGTCCCTCAGATTGTCCCTCGTGCCCAGAACAGGGAGAGGGTCTGGGGATGAAATCAACTATGCCCCTCCAGAGTTCCAGGGGTCTCTCAGATTGTCCCTCGTGCCCTAGGACAGGGAGAGGGTCTGGAGATGAAATCACTATGCCCCTACAACATTTTTCTTAAAAATGTTCGAGTCAATTATAGACTCACCCTTTTTTGCCTCGCACCCAAACGTTTCGGCCGAAGTCTTCTCCGAGAGGTTCCTCAGTTGCTCCACCGTATCAGGGTCACCATACGGGCCACCAATTTGTCCCGACCTGCAGGACACGACGCTCAGACCCTGAGGGTGGACTGGGAATGCCGGGCTGCTGGCCCAAGAAACACACGGACACTCGTACTTGGTGGAAAACAGTGCCTCTGTCTTTATTTTTACTCCTCATATATATACCTTCTTCTCTAGGGGAGGGGGAGAAAGGGAGGAGTTTCCTGGGAGTAATAATCTTCACTGAAGCAGGGAAGCAACTAATCAGCTACATTGAAACAGGGGAGGAACTAATTATCTGAACAGGAACAAGGGTGGAGGCTGTATTCTGTTTGCTCTACAGAGGATGTTTTGGCCTAATATCCTGCTTGCTGTAGCCCTGCCTGCAGGCTTTTGCAATGCAACAGGCTGTCAGGTAGGCCAAGTCTAAGGCCCATAAGTCTTTCGCTCCTAACATTCACACTCCAGGCTTAATGCCCTTTGAGTACCTAGGACAGAAATGAAGCTTGGTGAGCTTGCCACACAAACCAATGCTCCACATGCGGGTTTCACATGCCACCAACTCCACATTCACAGACAACTTCAGCGCCAAAGCAGTTTTCAGAAAGCCCTCAATACAAAGGATCTAAGCGCAAATATTGGTGTGAGAGCTAATTCAATCAAGGAAACACTGCATGCTGGTGAAGCGCATATTGAAGAAGAATCAGCCGAGTGGTCCTTGTGGGAGAACAACTCCATTTGCCTCACTAACTTCACACACCATCAGGCTTCCAAGCAGCTCTCAAGGAAACTCAGCTTTCACAATCTAGGCTTAATGCCCTTTGAGTGCATTATCTAGGAATGAACCTGGTAGAGCATCCCAAACAAACCAATGCTCCACATGCGGGTTTCACATGCCACCAACTCCACATTCACAGACAACTTCAGCGCCAAAGCCGTTTTGAGATAGCCCTCAATACAAAGGCTATAAGCGCAAATAGTGGTGTGAGAGCTAATTCAATCAAGGAAACACTGCATGTTGGTGAAGCGCATATTGAAGAAGAATCAGCCGAGTGGTTCTTGTGGGAGAACAACTCCATTTTTCTCAGTATAATTTCACACACCATCAGACTTCCAGGCAACTCTCAAGGAAGCTCAGTTTTCACACTCCAGGCTTAATGCCCTTTGAGTGCCTAGGACCGAAATGAACCTTGGTAAGCTTCCCACACAAACCAATGCTCCACATGCGGGTTTCACATGCCACCAACTCCACATTCACAGACGACTTCAGCGCCAAAGCAGTTTTGAGAAAGTCCTCAATACAAAGGCTCTAGGCGCAAATATTGGTGTGAGAGCTAATTCAATCAAGGAAACACTGCATGTTGGTGAAGCGCATATTGAAGAAGAATCAGCCGAGTGGTTCTTGTGGGAGAACAACTCCATTTGGCTCACTAACTTCACACACCATCAGGCTTCCAAGCAGCTCTCAAGGAAACTCAGTTTTCACACTCTAGGCTTAATGACGTTTGAGTTCGAAGACTGAAATGAAGCTTGGTGAGCTTGCCACACAAACCAATGCTCCACATGCGGATTTCACATGTCACCAACTCCACATTCACACACGAATTCAGTCAAATGCAGTTTTGAGAAAGTCCTCAATATAAAGGCTCTAGGCGCAAATATCGGTGTGAGAGCTAATTCAATCAAGGAAACACTGCATGTTGGTGAAGCTTATATTGAAGAAGAATCAGCCGAGTGGTTCTTGCGGGAGAACAACTCCATTTGGCTCACTAACTTCAAACACCATCAGGCTTCCAAGCAGCTCTCAAGGAAACTCAGTTTTCACACTCTAGGCTTAATGCCCTTTGAGTGCCTAGGACTGAAATGAACCTGGTAGAGCATCCCACACAAACCAATGCTCCACATGCGGGTTTCACATGCCACCAACTCCACATTCACAGACAACTTCAGCGAAAAAGCCATTTTCAGATAGCCCTCAATACAAAGGCTCTAGGCGCAAATATTGGTGTGAGAGCTAATTCAATCAAGGAAACACTGCATGTTGGTGAAGAGCATATTGAAGAAGAATCAGCTGAGTGGTTCTTGTGGGAGAACAACTCCATTTGGCTCACTAACTTCACACACCATCAGGCTTCCAAGCAGCTCTCAAGGAAACTCAGTTTTCACACTCTAGGCTTAATGCCCTTTGAGTGCCTAGCACTGAAATGAAGCTTGGTGAGCTTCCCACACAAACCAATGCTCCATATGCGGGTTTCACATGCCACCAACTCCATATTCACAGACAACTTCAGCGTAAAAGCAATTTTCAGAAAGCCCTCAATGCAAAGGCTCTGGGACCAAATATTGGTGTGAGAGCTAATTCAATCAAGGAAACACTGCATGTTGGTGAAGCGCATATTGAAGAAGAATCAGCCGAGTGGTTCTTGTGGGAGAACAACTCCATTTGGCTCACTAACTTCACACTCCATCAGGCTTCCAAGCAGCTCTCAACGAAACTCAGTTTTCACACGCTAGGCTTATTGCCCTTTGAGTGCATTATCTAGGAATGAACCTGGTACAGCATCCCACACAATCCAACGCTCCACATGCTGGTTTCACATGCCACCAACTCCACATTCACAGACAACTTCAGCGCCAAAGCCGTTTTCAGATAGCACTCAATACAAAGGCTCTAGGCTCAAATATTGCTGTGAGAGCTAATTCAATCAAGGAAACACTGCATGTTGGTGAAGGGCATATTGAAGAAGAATCAGCCGAGTGGTTCTTGTGGGAGAACAACTCCATTTGGCTCACTAACTTCACACACCATCAGGCTTCCAAGCAGCTCTCAAGGAAACTCACATTTCAAATTCTAGGGTAATGCCCTTTGAGTGCCTAGGACTGAAATGAACCTTGGTGAGCTTGCCACACAAACCAATGCTCTACATGCGGGTTTCACATGCCACCAACTCCACATTCACAGACAACTTCAGCGAAAAAGCCGTTTTCAATAGCCCTCAATACAAAGCATCTAGGTGCAAATATTGGTGTGAGAGCTAATTCAATCAAGGAAACACTGCATGTTGGTGAAGCGCATATTGAAGAAGAATCAGCCGAGTGGTTCTTTAGGGAAAACAACTCCATTTGGCTCACTAACTTCACACACCATCAGGCTTCCAAGCAGCTCTCAAGGAAACTCAGTTTTCACACTCTGGGCTTAATGGCCTTTGAGTGCCTAGGAATAAAATGAAGCTTGCTGAGCTTCCCACACAAACCAATGCTCCACATGCGGGTTTCACATGCCACCAACTCCACATTCACAGACAACTTCAGCGCCAAAGCCGTTTTCAGAAAGCCCTCAATACAAAGGCTCTAGGCTCAAATATTGGTGTGAGAGCTAATTCAATCAAGGAAACAATGCATGTTGGTGAAGCGCATATTGAAGAAGAATCAGCCGAGTGATTCTTGTGGGAGAATAACTCCATTTGGCTCACTAACATCACACACAATCAGGCTTCCAAGCAGCTCTCAAGGAATCTCAGTTTTCACACTCTAGGCTTAATGCCCTTTGAGTGCATTATCTAGGAATGAACCTGGTAGAGCATCCCACACAAACCAATGCTCCACATGCGGGTTTCACATGCCACCAACTCCACATTCACAGACAACTTCAGCGCCAAAGCTGTTTTCAGATAGCAATCAATACAAAGGCAAGAGGCCGAAATATTGGTGTGAGAGCTAATGCAATCAAGGAAACACTGCATGTTGGTGAAGAGCATATTGAAGAAGAATCAGCCGAGTGGTTCTTGTGGGAGAACAACTCCATTTGGCTCACTAACTTCACACATCATCAGGTTTCCAAGCAGCTCTCAAGGAAACTCAGTTTTCACACTCTAGGCTTAATGCCATTTGAGTGCCTAGGAATGAAATGAAGCTTGGTGAGCTTCCCACACAAACCAATGCTCCACATGCGGGTTTCACATGCCTCCAACTCCACATTCACAGACAACTTCAGCGCCAAAGCCGTTTTCAGAAAGCCCTCAATGCCAAGGCTCTAGGCGCAAATATTGGTGTGAGAGCTAATTCAATCAAGGAAACAGTGCATGTTGGTGAAGCGCATATTGAAGAAGAATCAGCCGAGTGGTTCTTGTGGGAGAACAACTCCATTTGGCTCACTAACTTCACACTCCATCAGGCTTCCAAGCAGCTCTCAAGGAAACTCAGTTTTCACACTCTAGGCTTAATGCCGTTTGAGTTCGAAGACTGAAATGAAGCTTGGTGAGCTTCCCACACAAACCAATGCTCCACATGCGGGTTTCACATGCTACCAACTCCACATTCACAGACAACTTCAGCGCCAAAGCCGTTTTCAGATAGCCCTCAACACAAAGGCTCTAACCGCAAATATTGGTGTGAGAGCTAGTTCAATCAAGGAAACACTGCATGTTGGTGAAGCGCATATTGAAGAAGAATCAGCCGAGTGGTTCTTTTGGGAGAACAACTCCATTTGGCTCACTAACTTCACACAGCATCAGACTTCCATGCAGCTCTCAAGGAAGCTCAGTTTTCACTCTGTAGGCTTAATGCCCTTTGAGTGCTCTATCTAGGAATGAACCTGGTAGAGCATCCCACACAAACCAATGCTCCACATGCGGGTTTCACATGCCACCAACTCCACATTCACAGAAAACTTCAGCACCAAAGCCATTTTCAGATAGCCCTCAATGAAAAGGCTCTAGGCTCAAATATTGATGTGAGAGCTAATTCAATCAAGGAAACACTGCATGTTGGTGAAACGCATATTGAAGAAGAATCAGCCGAGTGGTCCTTGTGGTAGAACAACTCCATTTGGCTCACTAGCTTCACACACCATCAGGCTTCCAAGCAGCTCTCAAAGAAACTCAGTTTGCACATGTCCCGCGATACCTGCAGGACACGACGCTCAAACCCTGAGGGTGGACTGGGAATGCCGGGCTGCTCGCCCAAGAAACACATGGACACTTGTACCTGGTGGAAAAGAGTGCCTCTTTCTTTATTTTTACTCCTCATATATATACCTTCTTCTCTAGGGGAGGGGGAAAAGGGAGGGGTTTCCTGGGGGTAATTATCTTCACTGAAGCAGGGAAGCAACTAATCAGCTACATTGAAACAGGGGAGGAACTAATTATCTGAACAGGAACAAGGGTGGAGGTTGTATTCTGTTTGCTCTACAGAGGATGTTTTGGCCTAATATCCTGCTTGCTGTAGCCCTGCCTGCAGGCTTTTGCAATGCAACAGGCTGTCAGGTAGGCCAAGTCTAAGGCCCATAAGTCTTTGGCTCCTAACAGTTCCCTCTTCTATTTTTTCTATGATACAGTAAGGGTATGGCTCAGTGACTGTGCTTGTCTTAGGTCATCTGACCTCCCGTCAGGTCCTTATCCGTCATGGGAAGCTTAGGCAGATGACAAAGCCTAACTCCTGTCTTAGGTTGGTACCTGACTGGGTCAGAGGTTGCCCGTATTTGACTACCAGCCCGGCTACTGTATAGGTGAGAGCCAGAATTGAGTGTCTTGCCTTCCTTCTAGGGCTGCAAAGACTTGTCTTATGGCCATAACCTGAGCCTGTGCTTGCTGTTGTAGCCGCTTAAGCTGCAGGCACAGCAAAAGGAGGCCTATGCATAAGAGTCATCCTAGCAGCAACCTCCCCTCAGTTCCTGAACAAATGGAACCCCTGGGCTATACTAACTGCAAGAGAATTCCAGAAAATGGGATCAACATAGGTGGAATAAATGACAAAGATGTGATGTCAAAGCAAGCCTTCAAAGTCTGCATTCCAGGAACTGTTCAATCTGTAAGAGAGCTCATGAGAGAGATTAGTAGAGAAACATTCCCACTTTACCAAGGTGACACATACTGCATTGAACCTGAGTAATAAATCAACTCTTTGGTTCAGCATTAGTATTCCTGAAAAGGCTTCAGGAGGACTCTAGTTGTGGGTCCTAATGGCAGTGGAAGTGGGATCGCTCTCATTATTCCCCAGTGTATCTCCGTTTTTCTGGGTGGTGGGATCCATAGGAGTAGAAGTAGTGAGACTGGGAGAATGGTGTTTAACCAGCCTTTCAGGAACCCATCTGGGGCTGTCTTCATCCTGTGGGAAAACACAAACACTTCCTCTTCGCCAAATAAGAACAGGGTCTGGCCCTTGCCATTGTCCAGTCAAAACAGTTTTCCAAAAACCACTGGGTTTTTTTCCCTGAGCGTGGGTTCCAATGATGATCTGCTGCAGTTACCCTCATGATTAATATTTTAAAAGTTAAGGGTAGAAAGAGCTAAAAGTAGGGGGGGGAATGTTTAAAGGAACAGAAGAAAGTGTTGGTAGCTTTCATTAGGCCCATATAGTTAGAACTGATTTTATTCTCTTCTCCTTGGGCATGGGTGCAACTTTGCAGCAGAGAGTCAAAGGTAAGAAATCTTCTCATTAACCAGAAGATGGCTTAGTTTTCACTGATGCAACTCTAGCAAATGAGAAACTTTGAGTGTTTGCATTTGAGGGGGTTCTGCAGGTGTTGTCAGAAGCCCTCATCCAAGTTAAGGTTTCCAGACTTAGACCTTCAGAATCCTGACTTTGAGACAGGAATGGGGTGTAGAGGGAGTAAAGAGTTGTGAGGTATAAACCACATGCAATGATCAGGATAGTACACAATACCACACTCACGTCTAACAGTGTTAACACACACAACACTAACACACAGCTCCTCACAGGTATCTTTACAACACAACCACTAAGTATTCTTCAGTTTAGCTAGCCATGGTAAAGCCTCTTATGCTTTGGTAGTAGTCATACACTGAATTCACTAGGAGGGTTCTGCTACTTTCTTAATTTCCTGTTCTGACTTCATACACAGCATGCAAATCTAGTCTTATAGGTTACTACCGGCAAATAGAAGAAAAAGACATCAAGCAACCTTGCTACCTACTTATATGTGCATGTCTTAGGGAGCAGCCATATAACTTGCCACAAATGCTAAAATCACATAATTGCCATGATCAAGTTTATATTTTTTGTTTTGCAAACAAACTAATGTCCCTTCTTACCATTTCAATGTAATGTGAAGATATTAATGTGTTGTCTCAACTTTCAAAGTTTCTATATTCATAAAGATAAATACACGCGTCCTGGCTTGCTAAGACTGTTTATAATTAACATAGACTTCCCAACAGTATAATCCTTGATTAAAAATTGTTAAAGCATAACTAATAGGAGTTGGTCTAACTGTTCTTAAAAAGCGACAGAGTGAACCTTTACAAAGGAAAGAATAGGAGAAGGGGATAATGTGTATTGAACTTGGCCTGGCAGAACAGGAGTAAAATGGCCAGTCCAGATCACCACACATCAACCACTATTGATTTTCAGAAGAATAGGGAGTAATTGTAGTGTGGGGGTAGATTGCCATTAAGTTTTAATAATTTCATAACTCTAAGCTTGCCTCTGGATTTCCGGGGTCCCTCAGATTATCCCTCGTGCCCAGAACAGGGAGAAGGTCTGGGGATGAAATGAACTATGCCCCTCCAAAGTTCCAGGGGTCCCTCAGATTGTCCCTCGTGCCCAGAACAGGGAGAGGGTCTGGGGATGAAATCAACTATGCCCCTCCAGAGTTCCAGGGGTCTCTCAGATTGTCCCTCGTGCCCTAGGACAGGGAGAGGGTCTGGAGATGAAATCACTATGCCCCTACAACATTTTTCTTAAAAATGTTCGAGTCAATTATCGACTCACCCTTTTTTGCCTCGCACCCAAACGTTTCGGCCGAAGTCTTCTCCGAGAGGTTCCTCAGTTGCTCCACCGTATCAGGGTCACCATACGGGCCACCAATTTGTCCCGACCTGCAGGACACGACGCTCAGACCCTGAGGGTGGACTGGGAATGCCGGGCTGCTGGCCCAAGAAACACACGGACACTCGTACTTGGTGGAAAACAGTGCCTCTGTCTTTATTTTTACTCCTCATATATATACCTTCTTCTCTAGGGGAGGGGGAGAAAGGGAGGAGTTTCCTGGGAGTAATAATCTTCACTGAAGCAGGGAAGCAACTAATCAGCTACATTGAAACAGGGGAGGAACTAATTATCTGAACAGGAACAAGGGTGGAGGCTGTATTCTGTTTGCTCTACAGAGGATGTTTTGGCCTAATATCCTGCTTGCTGTAGCCCTGCCTGCAGGCTTTTGCAATGCAACAGGCTGTCAGGTAGGCCAAGTCTAAGGCCCATAAGTCTTTCGCTCCTAACATTCACACTCCAGGCTTAATGCCCTTTGAGTACCTAGGACAGAAATGAAGCTTGGTGAGCTTGCCACACAAACCAATGCTCCACATGCGGGTTTCACATGCCACCAACTCCACATTCACAGACAACTTCAGCGCCAAAGCAGTTTTCAGAAAGCCCTCAATACAAAGGATCTAAGCGCAAATATTGGTGTGAGAGCTAATTCAATCAAGGAAACACTGCATGCTGGTGAAGCGCATATTGAAGAAGAATCAGCCGAGTGGTCCTTGTGGGAGAACAACTCCATTTGCCTCACTAACTTCACACACCATCAGGCTTCCAAGCAGCTCTCAAGGAAACTCAGCTTTCACAATCTAGGCTTAATGCCCTTTGAGTGCATTATCTAGGAATGAACCTGGTAGAGCATCCCAAACAAACCAATGCTCCACATGCGGGTTTCACATGCCACCAACTCCACATTCACAGACAACTTCAGCGCCAAAGCCGTTTTGAGATAGCCCTCAATACAAAGGCTATAAGCGCAAATAGTGGTGTGAGAGCTAATTCAATCAAGGAAACACTGCATGTTGGTGAAGCGCATATTGAAGAAGAATCAGCCGAGTGGTTCTTGTGGGAGAACAACTCCATTTTTCTCAGTATAATTTCACACACCATCAGACTTCCAGGCAACTCTCAAGGAAGCTCAGTTTTCACACTCCAGGCTTAATGCCCTTTGAGTGCCTAGGACCGAAATGAACCTTGGTAAGCTTCCCACACAAACCAATGCTCCACATGCGGGTTTCACATGCCACCAACTCCACATTCACAGACGACTTCAGCGCCAAAGCAGTTTTGAGAAAGTCCTCAATACAAAGGCTCTAGGCGCAAATATTGGTGTGAGAGCTAATTCAATCAAGGAAACACTGCATGTTGGTGAAGCGCATATTGAAGAAGAATCAGCCGAGTGGTTCTTGTGGGAGAACAACTCCATTTGGCTCACTAACTTCACACACCATCAGGCTTCCAAGCAGCTCTCAAGGAAACTCAGTTTTCACACTCTAGGCTTAATGACGTTTGAGTTCGAAGACTGAAATGAAGCTTGGTGAGCTTGCCACACAAACCAATGCTCCACATGCGGATTTCACATGTCACCAACTCCACATTCACACACGAATTCAGTCAAATGCAGTTTTGAGAAAGTCCTCAATATAAAGGCTCTAGGCGCAAATATCGGTGTGAGAGCTAATTCAATCAAGGAAACACTGCATGTTGGTGAAGCTTATATTGAAGAAGAATCAGCCGAGTGGTTCTTGCGGGAGAACAACTCCATTTGGCTCACTAACTTCAAACACCATCAGGCTTCCAAGCAGCTCTCAAGGAAACTCAGTTTTCACACTCTAGGCTTAATGCCCTTTGAGTGCCTAGGACTGAAATGAACCTGGTAGAGCATCCCACACAAACCAATGCTCCACATGCGGGTTTCACATGCCACCAACTCCACATTCACAGACAACTTCAGCGAAAAAGCCATTTTCAGATAGCCCTCAATACAAAGGCTCTAGGCGCAAATATTGGTGTGAGAGCTAATTCAATCAAGGAAACACTGCATGTTGGTGAAGAGCATATTGAAGAAGAATCAGCTGAGTGGTTCTTGTGGGAGAACAACTCCATTTGGCTCACTAACTTCACACACCATCAGGCTTCCAAGCAGCTCTCAAGGAAACTCAGTTTTCACACTCTAGGCTTAATGCCCTTTGAGTGCCTAGCACTGAAATGAAGCTTGGTGAGCTTCCCACACAAACCAATGCTCCATATGCGGGTTTCACATGCCACCAACTCCATATTCACAGACAACTTCAGCGTAAAAGCAATTTTCAGAAAGCCCTCAATGCAAAGGCTCTGGGACCAAATATTGGTGTGAGAGCTAATTCAATCAAGGAAACACTGCATGTTGGTGAAGCGCATATTGAAGAAGAATCAGCCGAGTGGTTCTTGTGGGAGAACAACTCCATTTGGCTCACTAACTTCACACTCCATCAGGCTTCCAAGCAGCTCTCAACGAAACTCAGTTTTCACACGCTAGGCTTATTGCCCTTTGAGTGCATTATCTAGGAATGAACCTGGTACAGCATCCCACACAATCCAACGCTCCACATGCTGGTTTCACATGCCACCAACTCCACATTCACAGACAACTTCAGCGCCAAAGCCGTTTTCAGATAGCACTCAATACAAAGGCTCTAGGCTCAAATATTGCTGTGAGAGCTAATTCAATCAAGGAAACACTGCATGTTGGTGAAGGGCATATTGAAGAAGAATCAGCCGAGTGGTTCTTGTGGGAGAACAACTCCATTTGGCTCACTAACTTCACACACCATCAGGCTTCCAAGCAGCTCTCAAGGAAACTCACATTTCAAATTCTAGGGTAATGCCCTTTGAGTGCCTAGGACTGAAATGAACCTTGGTGAGCTTGCCACACAAACCAATGCTCTACATGCGGGTTTCACATGCCACCAACTCCACATTCACAGACAACTTCAGCGAAAAAGCCGTTTTCAATAGCCCTCAATACAAAGCATCTAGGTGCAAATATTGGTGTGAGAGCTAATTCAATCAAGGAAACACTGCATGTTGGTGAAGCGCATATTGAAGAAGAATCAGCCGAGTGGTTCTTTAGGGAAAACAACTCCATTTGGCTCACTAACTTCACACACCATCAGGCTTCCAAGCAGCTCTCAAGGAAACTCAGTTTTCACACTCTGGGCTTAATGGCCTTTGAGTGCCTAGGAATAAAATGAAGCTTGCTGAGCTTCCCACACAAACCAATGCTCCACATGCGGGTTTCACATGCCACCAACTCCACATTCACAGACAACTTCAGCGCCAAAGCCGTTTTCAGAAAGCCCTCAATACAAAGGCTCTAGGCTCAAATATTGGTGTGAGAGCTAATTCAATCAAGGAAACAATGCATGTTGGTGAAGCGCATATTGAAGAAGAATCAGCCGAGTGATTCTTGTGGGAGAATAACTCCATTTGGCTCACTAACATCACACACAATCAGGCTTCCAAGCAGCTCTCAAGGAATCTCAGTTTTCACACTCTAGGCTTAATGCCCTTTGAGTGCATTATCTAGGAATGAACCTGGTAGAGCATCCCACACAAACCAATGCTCCACATGCGGGTTTCACATGCCACCAACTCCACATTCACAGACAACTTCAGCGCCAAAGCTGTTTTCAGATAGCAATCAATACAAAGGCAAGAGGCCGAAATATTGGTGTGAGAGCTAATGCAATCAAGGAAACACTGCATGTTGGTGAAGAGCATATTGAAGAAGAATCAGCCGAGTGGTTCTTGTGGGAGAACAACTCCATTTGGCTCACTAACTTCACACATCATCAGGTTTCCAAGCAGCTCTCAAGGAAACTCAGTTTTCACACTCTAGGCTTAATGCCATTTGAGTGCCTAGGAATGAAATGAAGCTTGGTGAGCTTCCCACACAAACCAATGCTCCACATGCGGGTTTCACATGCCTCCAACTCCACATTCACAGACAACTTCAGCGCCAAAGCCGTTTTCAGAAAGCCCTCAATGCCAAGGCTCTAGGCGCAAATATTGGTGTGAGAGCTAATTCAATCAAGGAAACAGTGCATGTTGGTGAAGCGCATATTGAAGAAGAATCAGCCGAGTGGTTCTTGTGGAGAACAACTCCATTTGGCTCACTAACTTCACACTCCATCAGGCTTCCAAGCAGCTCTCAAGGAAACTCAGTTTTCACACTCTAGGCTTAATGCCGTTTGAGTTCGAAGACTGAAATGAAGCTTGGTGAGCTTCCCACACAAACCAATGCTCCACATGCGGGTTTCACATGCTACCAACTCCACATTCACAGACAACTTCAGCGCCAAAGCCGTTTTCAGATAGCCCTCAACACAAAGGCTCTAACCGCAAATATTGGTGTGAGAGCTAGTTCAATCAAGGAAACACTGCATGTTGGTGAAGCGCATATTGAAGAAGAATCAGCCGAGTGGTTCTTTTGGGAGAACAACTCCATTTGGCTCACTAACTTCACACAGCATCAGACTTCCATGCAGCTCTCAAGGAAGCTCAGTTTTCACTCTGTAGGCTTAATGCCCTTTGAGTGCTCTATCTAGGAATGAACCTGGTAGAGCATCCCACACAAACCAATGCTCCACATGCGGGTTTCACATGCCACCAACTCCACATTCACAGAAAACTTCAGCACCAAAGCCATTTTCAGATAGCCCTCAATGAAAAGGCTCTAGGCTCAAATATTGATGTGAGAGCTAATTCAATCAAGGAAACACTGCATGTTGGTGAAACGCATATTGAAGAAGAATCAGCCGAGTGGTCCTTGTGGTAGAACAACTCCATTTGGCTCACTAGCTTCACACACCATCAGGCTTCCAAGCAGCTCTCAAAGAAACTCAGTTTGCACATGTCCCGCGATACCTGCAGGACACGACGCTCAAACCCTGAGGGTGGACTGGGAATGCCGGGCTGCTCGCCCAAGAAACACATGGACACTTGTACCTGGTGGAAAAGAGTGCCTCTTTCTTTATTTTTACTCCTCATATATATACCTTCTTCTCTAGGGAGGGGGAAAAGGGAGGGGTTTCCTGGGGGTAATTATCTTCACTGAAGCAGGGAAGCAACTAATCAGCTACATTGAAACAGGGGAGGAACTAATTATCTGAACAGGAACAAGGGTGGAGGTTGTATTCTGTTTGCTCTACAGAGGATGTTTTGGCCTAATATCCTGCTTGCTGTAGCCCTGCCTGCAGGCTTTTGCAATGCAACAGGCTGTCAGGTAGGCCAAGTCTAAGGCCCATAAGTCTTTGGCTCCTAACAGTTCCCTCTTCTATTTTTTCTATGATACAGTAAGGGTATGGCTCAGTGACTGTGCTTGTCTTAGGTCATCTGACCTCCCGTCAGGTCCTTATCCGTCATGGGAAGCTTAGGCAGATGACAAAGCCTAACTCCTGTCTTAGGTTGGTACCTGACTGGGTCAGAGGTTGCCCGTATTTGACTACCAGCCCGGCTACTGTATAGGTGAGAGCCAGAATTGAGTGTCTTGCCTTCCTTCTAGGGCTGCAAAGACTTGTCTTATGGCCATAACCTGAGCCTGTGCTTGCTGTTGTAGCCGCTTAAGCTGCAGGCACAGCAAAAGGAGGCCTATGCATAAGAGTCATCCTAGCAGCAACCTCCCCTCAGTTCCTGAACAAATGGAACCCCTGGGCTATACTAACTGCAAGAGAATTCCAGAAAATGGGATCAACATAGGTGGAATAAATGACAAAGATGTGATGTCAAAGCAAGCCTTCAAAGTCTGCATTCCAGGAACTGTTCAATCTGTAAGAGAGCTCATGAGAGAGATTAGTAGAGAAACATTCCCACTTCCAGGACTGCCATTAGACCCGAGCTAACTAAGTCCTCCTGAAGCCTTTTCAG